>NW_025787164.1:0-16674 GCF_021130785.1 Homalodisca vitripennis
CCTCAAAGTTTTAAAATGTGTTTTGTGTTTGTTATGGCGAGCAAAATTAAATCAGGAATTTTTTTAAACATGCAATTCTTAATTTTTTATGCTATGTGCTGGATTAAAACCCTTTTAAGTTTCCCAGGGTTTTTCAACTACCCCGGCACATAAACAAAATCGTATTGGTTTTAAAAAAACAATAATTGTTTGAATTCGCTTATATTAATTATCAGATGTTATAAATAAAAGAAAAATACCTCTGTAAATAACTTGGCGGTTTGTTTTTTTTTGAATATCTGTTAGATAAAAATCAATTTAAAAGATAATTTCTTATCTTTCCTACCCTGGCATGGACCGTTAGCGAGGGATGGATCTGTGTCGCGTAAGCAGGCCCCCCGACCCCGGCTGCTGTAAAGTTTACCGCGATGCTTTCTTTACACCGCAGTAATTATCTTCGTTCCTTGTTGAAGTTGGAAACATCGTCGTTTGTAACCATTATGTAAAACTTGTTTACCTTTAAATTAAAGTTATGTATTTATTCGTATATGTTTTTTTTATTCATTAATTTTTGTAACCGCTTCTTGTATGTTAATCTTTAAAGCTAAACTTGACACAATGTAGCTTAAAATTTGAGTATAAAAATGGATTAAAAAAAATAGTAAATGCTCTATAAAGGTAAAACATTTCAGTTGGCAATGTATTTGTTAGTTTTTATTTTACTTAACTCTAATCCATAGTTGTGATTCTATTTAATTTTTTTCTAATTCCATTAATAATTTTATGTTAAAAATTGTGGTAGTACCATGTTAGTGGAATTTCTTAACATATCACAATATGTATAATTAATATAAAACGTACTACCTATATACCAGATCAATATATAACTGTTACTTGAGAGTCTGTGGAACAATCTACAGTTCAATACCGAGGCCAATAACACACATCAAGAGTTAATACAGTGCGGTTCAGAGTTTGTATTACAAACCTGCAGCACCGATAAGGTCCAACTGTGTCAATGTTAAGTGGATGTCGGCTATCATCCCTCAATTCTCTCGGTTGTATTATGTCAAGCTAAATCATTCATCAAACCAACAGCACCAATTTTGCGAAATAGGGCAGTGTTTCCATGTAAATTTTGGGTAAATATTTTTATAGGAACATTCCCAATCACTATTACAAAATGTTTTTCTATTGGTGTTTAGTGCTACACAATTTAATAACCAGGACAATGTAGAGTGGTTTAGGACTTATGAAAGAGTATGTACGATTGGTTATCCAAATTGCTTCATTCTGCCCCATTTCATCAAACTTAGCAACTCAATTTTTGGAAAAAGGTGCTGTTACTGGACCACAGGGTTCAAAAGATCATTATCTTTAGACATTATAAGAAATTTTGGTATCTCAAAATAGGACTTTTCAAAACATTATAGTAAGTCTGGTTATCTTTATCTCTCAAAAAAATAAAAAAACTTTTTTCTCTAATGTTTTACTTACATAGATTTAATATTGTCTATCTCTCCTTACGTACTAGGACAAGTCTTATAAATTGGCACTTTAACAAAGAACTGCTCAATAAAAGGTACAGCATTTGTGCATGCTAAACATCGCGAGTCTGTCGCTATTACGTGACAGGACTATATTCTCGGATCTTCGTAGTAAGGATTGATTTCAGAGACAATAACGGGTCGACCTAAACCCACTGCGCGAGCGTCCCCCCACTCTTGATTAACACCGAGCGTCGAGGTGAGGAAGATGTATTATTCCTTATAGCATTTAATCGCGGTCTAAATCATAATAGCGCCCTCTTCCAGGAGCAAGAAAGCAGTAACACGCCAAAATCTTTGAATCCAACCTCTCCATGTTCAAAGGCAAAGTCCAGAGTGGGCGACTCGCCTCTTGTGACCCTTATCTCTTAGGATACTGCACCTTATAACTTGGGGAGCAATGTTACCAAAGAGTTTTATAAAAACACAATATGTTGACATTTGGAGTTTGCACTAATAGTACTTTTTGGAACTCTTATAAGGGTGCTTCATTACGAGACTAAGTTTTTCCTCTATGACTTCTTGAAGGGAATCCCTTCTTCCATTTTAACGGAGACACAAAAGAATCGCCTTGGTTTAACTCTGTTTTCTTTTTAAATCATATAGTTTAGTTCCGTCCAGCAAAATAAACAATCCCATCTCTCTCCTTCCACCAAACGAATATTACTAATACGCATGTCAAAAGACGATTATTTACATGGCTGTATTAATTGCAGATTTTGAATTATAACACTTCCGACCGCTTCTATACTACTGTCATAACGAATATTAAAGTGCAGTAATTTATAAATTCATAATATTATGTAGGCGAACACGTAGGTTCATTAATTATTTATTATTAGGTTTAGGCCACAAAGTTTTGATTTTAAACTGCCTGGATTGCCAGAGAAATCATTTTCTTAGTATATTACAAGCCCCTATAACCTCTCTTTTAGGTTGCAAAAAAGTATACAGCGTAAAGATAATATAGAACAACTCAAGCCCGACGATCGAAAAAGGGTTGTGTCTCCCTACCAATTGATAAGATCAGCGCTCATATTATAGCGCAGTCCCGAGCTACCACACTCATACTCATCTTATTTCACCATTTCTTGCATACTGCCTCTAGACTATAGCTGGATCACACAATATACGCAACAACGTTCGACATATTCTATTAACGCCCAGGATCTATTGTCTTATCTATATTATACCGAAAATTCTTACGGATAATAAATTATGGATTTGTGTTGAGAGAGATGACTGCGTGCGACTTCTCCTCTCTATTACTTTTTTAAATATTCGAGCGGTCTGACAACACACATTTTGCGATAGAGACTTATGAGGGGCAACAGACCATTCCGAGAGTCTGAATCGGATAATACGAATGAAATCATAGAGCGATGTACTTCTACCCTAAAACTTACTCCATTAAAAACTATATGGGAATAAGACTTTATTACTATTTATAGCATACGCGAATGGAGGAAACTTGAGGACTCCTACGCCACCCCGAGACCGGCAAAGGTTAAAATTTACAAATTCTTTTATACATGCCCCAGTTCTAGGTAATCACTAATTCTTTTTTGTAAAACTATAATCAAGTGCCTACTATATGCAATATTTTAAAAAAATTATAATACCAAATGTAATTTTTAGATGCTTAAACATGGCATTCACAATAGGGTTTGTCAGACCCCATTCCACCATGCCAGCACGTTTTGGTGAATAGGAAATAGAGCATTCACAAATGTAATACTGGTTAACAATACCATCCTTAATATACCATAAAATAAAGGATACAATTGTTTCGTTAGTAATTTGCGAGAGCGCCAATGTCATTGAAAATTGAGCTGCCTGTTTAATATAGTGATATTATTCACATACATTTCACATAAGTACCCGGAGATATATGTGACTAATAACACCACCCTGAGGAATTTAGGAAGACAAGAATGCTAATTGAAATGCAATTTTTAAAATTATAAAATAGCGTACATTTAAATTATACGATTGATTTCGTATTTCTTTAATTTTGGTTTACTGGATTTATGCATAAAATTTAATAACTTCCTAATTAATATCAAATAATGTTATGACTAACAAATCCGCGTAATTAAATAAAGGAGACATAAATAAACACACCTATTTTACCTCTGGAAACATCCTCTTTTTTAATTTTTGAACCATAATAGAAAGAAATACCAAAGTTTCCACCCCCACCCGGTGCTTACTGGTTGATAGAGTTTTCAACGCACACGATTCTGCACACAATTCTAAACCGACCCTGCGAGGATAACTCCCCTTTGGGGGCACGGGTCCACAAGGAGTCAGGACAAAATTCTTTACAATAGTCAGTCAAATAGGATTATAGTTTGGTATCAAAATTAAAGGTTCTTATAAGAGTTACAATGCCGACCAAACCAGACTTAAAAAAAGTGTGGAATTTCATTCAGTTAGTTTTATAAAGCTATTTGACAATTTTAACAACAATCGAGAACAATGTAAATTATATAAGTTAATTGACCAGCCAAACACCCTAATTTTTTAAAGTACCTGTGAATCTAAAAGTAAGTGTTTCAAATAATGTTTCCCCACTTCCCCCATCATGTTGAACAATTTAGTAATCCGAAGCCAGAGGACACCAATAATTATTACCCAATATAACACACAACTACTGTTAGAATTGTGGAAAAGGTCAATCCAGACGATACGATAAAATCAGGGGGAAACGAGCAGGCCACACTCTACTGAGCATCCAACAGTTCTTCTCTCAACCCCATCTCTGTTGACAGGAATATTTGAGTATTCCAAGTATTTCTCCTCAACAAGGAGAGCAAAGATAGTGGTGGCGCTGCCATCTGTGTTGTGACAACTAAAACATTTCTTCTATGAACATTGTGTACGACCGAAGAGCAGCTTGTTAGTGCAAGATCGAATTAACTGAATCATTATTGGATCTAATTGAGCTAGATTACGAAGTCACCATTTAAATTTACCATTATTGATAAATTAATTCGGCGGACCCATATAACAATTTGTACTTTCCTCATAATACCTGCCCAAACGTTTAAGTTTCTGTGGATGCTTGTGGAATGAAGTCAATCTGCCACTTTCACATTCTAACAGTAGTTGTGTTATACACAAATAACAGTGCGTGAGCTTAACTAAGTTATATAAAATTCAATATTTATATAAAAAATTCCTTATAAATAACATTTAAAATTGTAAAATACCTGTATAAATACATTAAACCTTTCTTAAATTCATTTTAGAAATGTTAATAAATATTAATGAATTTTATTGGCTTTTTTAAACTTTCCGGGGTTTACCGCTAATTTCCAATGGTTTTTGAAAATATTTATTAAGAATGTTAGAAGTGACTGAACTATCTAATTATTAAAAACATAGAAGAAGCGTCGTCGGAAGTACGCCGCACCCCATAATATATTTATTGCGTACATGGCATTAGCTGAATCTAGTGACACAGAACCTGGAAAAGCACTCAACCCAGCAGTAACTGATAAAAAAAAGTCAAAGGAAGATGCTTTAGCTTTTATAGCAAGTGGTATACGGGATGTTTCATTTTAGCATAAAATACTATTACATTTTACCATCTATATACATAGAAATACTTGAAATTCTAAAAACGAGTTAGAGAGAGATACTACCCGGCCAATATCCAATTTATTATACTCTAGGATATTCACCAGATACTAAATAATTATTTCGATTTATATTGAAAACCAATTGGAACAGATTAGTTTATGAGTCATTGGCTGCATCCAAACTAAAAGGTTTAAATATATTTTGAGTATTCAATAAAGAAAATAACACGTACATCGTTGCGTAATGATACATTACATATATTTACGTGCGTGATTAAAAAAATTATAATTTAGTTGTGCGCTGGACGTTTTGCGGTGCGTGTTTTTTTCTTAATTAATTACTCAAAGTTATCAATATAATAATAAAATATAATAACAATATACAATTTACAGTATAATAAAATTGTTATATTTAATCTTTTTATCATTTAAAGCCACCATTTATTATCATTGGCTTTGTATTGTCCACCACTTATGTACTTGACAGTAACTTACAAAAGGAAATCATAATGATGTTGCTAATGAACTCATACACACAAATGTGATTATTACCCAATGGCAAAATTATTAAAATACCAATAACGTCCACAACCAATCCACGAATCCGTATAGTTCGTTGTTAGGAATGTGATGGCGGGTTGTTGCGTTTGTACTCCATAGATATGTTCAATAACAGCTTTAGTACATGTTTCCAGGTAACAGTTACTTGAAGAATGTAGTAGTTAATAGATAATTGAGTTAACCATTAGGTATTTATATTACATTAAAATTAATGTGTAGGTTTGGAAATTTACAAAACGATTCCATTATTGAAATGTTTATACAATTACATTCGAATGTATAATCAAACTCTACCCACCGTTTAGTTTTTAATGTTGACAACTTGATATGCATTCGACATAATTTTATCTTAAATAATAGCCCACCATCCAGGAAATTAGGATCTTCGAACTATTAGTCTGTTTAAAGCATGGTTAACATAATACAATTTTTTGACTCTGCATAGTAAGTTTATTTAACGAAAAATAATATGTTTATTATCGTAATAATCTTAGTAACAAATGAACCCTTAGCTTTTAAAATCCTTATTTATAAACAAAAGTCTGGAGACGAAGAACTAAGTTATAAGAAAATGAAAGGAAAAAAAAAAAAAATGCTACATAGAAATAATAGACAAAAGATATCTTTGCTTTACATCCTAAAAAAGCGATTATTTTTACGATACAGTTTTAATGTTATAGAATATTTTTTTTAATAATATAGAATTTTATTAAAGCGAACTTTATTTCTAAACCCTCCAGCACTCGTCGTATCTGTCTCTTTGAGATAAAGTAAAAGCAGACGAGAACAATGTGCTGTAAAATACAATATTACAATATCCGAGAGAGCAAAGTTGTCAACATTCAACTATATCACGAGATACATAACTGTCAGAGTGAGAACAGAGCCAGTCACTTACTTGCTACACCGTTAACGCACTTTGTAGCTGGAGACACCCCTATGACACAGCCTTCTCCTGTCTAGTTACGTTAACAGGAACATACAACACTACTTCTGCGTTCTTTACACAAGACAAGATGTTTCCAAGTGATCCTCACATAACCCCATCTTTATGGAACTTGTACCACTTTCATAATTTTTTAATTATTTAAAATCAAAAAACATGACAAAACAAAACCGGTGGAATATGGTAAAGTCAAGGATACATTCAAGTTGTTATAATTTATTATAAAAAACTTGTTTTAGGCAGTAAATAAATAAAAATTCCTGTTACACGTAAGTACAAGTAGAAAACATTTATATAATACATTTATCTACATTTACATGTATTTTTATAAAAGGAAGGTGCGATTTTTTTTTTTAATGTGTAGATTCTTAAAAACATTATTTTATACACCGTGTACGTAAAAATTTGTTATTGTTATAATGAGGCAAGGTTTTTTTTTTTTTTTTTTTTTTTTTTTTTTTTTTTTTTTTTTTTTTTTTTTTTTTTTTTTTTTTTTTTTTTTTTTTTTTTTTTTTTTTTTTTTTTTTTTTTTTTTTTTTTTTGTTTTTTTTTTTTTTGTTTTTTTTTTTTTTTTTTTTTTTTTTTTTTTTTTTTTTTTTTTTTTTTTTTTTTTTTTTTTTTTTTTTTTTTTTATTTTTTTTTTTTTTTTTTTTTTTTTTTTTCTTTTTTTTTTTTTTTGTTTTTTTTTTTTTTTTTTTTTTTTTTTTTTTGTTTTTTTTTTTTTTTTTTTTTTTTTTTTTTTTCTTTTTTTTGTTTTTGTTTTTGTTTTTTTTTTTTTTTTGTTTTTTTTTTTTTTTTTTTTTTTTTTTTTTTTTTTTTTGTTTTTTTTTTTTTTTTTTTGTTTTTTTTTTCTTTTGTTTTTTTTTTTTTTTTTTTTTTTTTTTTTTTTTTTTTTTTTTTTTTTTTTTTTTTTTTTTTTTTTTTTTTTTTTTATTTTTTTTTTTTTTTTTTTTTTTTTTGTTTTTTTTTTTTTTTTTTTACCGGATTTTTTTTTATAGAAAAAACAATATATTGGAAAATGTTCATAACTGCAAAAAACTATCCAAAAATGTGCCCATGGAATCGAAAAGGGAAAGCAGAGGTCTAATATACAGAATTGAAATTTTAATCTTCATTCAAATCTAATATCCTCATCCTCCCACTTTTTTGTAAATATATTTAAAATACTAGTTACCGAAAACTGCTTTTAAATATCATTTCCACAATACGGAATTTCCACTCGAAATTCGATTAAAACATTTATTACGTTTCCTGGGTTTTTTAACACTATCATCTATAAAAAAAAATTGTATTTATGATAGGTGTCAAAGTGCATTTTTGGAACCAATGAATAACTAAAACCTCCTGATCGGTTACTACAAACCAACAGTATATTATAGTAAGGTACACTAATTTACTTGGGTTAATTTCGTTTTCACAACAACTGGTTGGAAAATATAAGTCTATAATTCTTTAAAAAACAATTTGGACGAAGGAAAGTATATGGAGATCTTTTCCATAAATATCCAGCCTGTCAAAATATTGGTTTATTATCTTAAGACGGCAGTTTAATTAATTCAAATTGTATTACAATGAAACGGGACGTTCAACGCCTTGTCGTTGTAATTCCGCGAGCAAACCAAGCACTGCCTGGTTGGTACACAATGGGGGTATTGATGTGAATTCTTATTTACATTGAATATAATTTACATATTTTCGTTCTATTGTTTTATCTCTTAATCTAGACGATTTCGAGATGAATGTATCTTCCATAAAGATGGCCAAGCGGTTTGGACAGGATATAATACTACTCTAGACTAATATTAGTAATCAACGGTGAAACTACGAAAAACTCTCGAGCGTGAATAAGAATTTCATAATGGTACTCCTTTTAAATGACAGCCAGGACAGAGGGTTTGATAGGGTATTTCATAAAACTATGTATACAAACATAAGTAAAACATCGACCTCACACGAACTTCGAATATTACTGGTAATTTCAATGGGTCTTCCTTCTTCAGTGGGCTTATTTTATTTCTGTTATAATACAAAAAAAAAACTTACAAACATGGTGGAGTAAACATTTATGATAATTGTTTTTAATTCTTCCAAAAATATACAATCACATAGCGGTTAAGTTTGTTTTGTGATGAAAAAGTAATCTTTTACGCTCTCCACCCAGATAAAACAGCGAGATATTATGCAAGCAATACTAAAGATGAGAAACTTTTTAAAGACGCCTGCATCCAAAATACTATCGCGAGCAGGTCGAGCCACTTCCTAATCACAGAAATGAATATCCATGACAAAACTTAGTTTTCTAACCAGATTAAAATCCTGTTAATAAGATCATGTAGTGAAGATAGTTTGGGCTTGCATGTGTTACTATATCCATTGCGAATAACTTCCGGGGGGGTATTAATTGGCTTATAGTCTGTACACAAATTTTATATTTAATTAGCGATGTTTCTCCATTGCCACTCATGGATTAACCTATTCAGATTGATATCTACAAAAATTTAATCATTAAAGCTTCATTGAAATCCCAATGCGAGACATGTACTCATCATACAGAAACATTTAAATTTCTTGCTATATAAATTAATACCATTTGGCCTCCTATATATCGTTTATCAATATATCGTACGGAAATCGAGATGTCAAACAGGAATACAATTTTTCCCAGCCACTTCAATTGATAGGTTTCGCTTATCATCAAGCTAGAAAAATAAACATATTTCTTGGTAACTTGAGGCCAGCGCAAGTAATTTTAGAATGTGAATAATAGCTCACTGAAGTTATTTACAAAAAGTTGGCACGTCAGACTAGGAATGCAGTTAGTGAGGCGTGGTCAGTATGGTGCGCATGGACTGAAATGTACAAGTATATTGCGTCCACTGCAATGCTGTTTTTGATCTCACCCATAATAAACCTAAGGTGTCTGGGCTTGTAATAATTTCTTAAACTCTAACAAAATTGTTTAACTAATGAAAAGTTTTGTAAATAGGGATAAATGACTCTCCCCTCTAACAATGGCACTTCAAATACTTTTTCAATTAATATAGTTTGAAAAAAATACTATTAAATAAATTACAATACAAGGTGTAACTAAACCTCTCTAAATAAAGTTCAAGTAACATTGTTTTTGAGGTTCTTAAATTAAAAACCATTATTAAAACAACGATTTGTGCAAACTCGAAAGTCCTTATTACGATATACAGTTATACTACGATCTTGCGATGCGCGAGTGCTGATAAACATTATAGAGATAAAGTTTTCTACACACCCAATGTGACCTTATTCTCCCACCATGAGGAAAAACATGGCATAAGATCTGGGGGAATCTCGACGAGGTCCGCCAAGCTACAGGTTCAGAACGGACCAAATCCCACGCTGCCCATAGGTTAATATTCAAAAACTAATTTCAGTTACAATATAAGACATAATATGTCTAGTTGCCCTCACAACCATTAAGCCACATATAATCTTTTCCTATTTTCCTAAGGGGCTGCGCGGTTTTTGGTAAGAAAATGAGGAAGAATGTTCCTCAAATGTACAGTGAAGAGTTTTGAATCGATGGCGGGGGTTAGTTTATACCGTCCTATTATTTGGTTGTTGATGGGGGTGTAAATTCGTCTCTAAAGATTTCACCCTTACTTTCATTGCGGGTGACTATGAAAACCATCGCTATTGCGAGAATTAAAAATTCCCATTCTTTGGTCAAATATACGCCCTTTTGGGTGAAAATAAGGACTTTTCCTGAGAAGTTTTATCTTATTAAGCCATTGAATATAAGCTTCCACTGTCCATGGAAAAGTTTATCTGATGTAGTTCTGATTGCATAATTCTTTGAAAAACTATGATATTACCGGATACCACGAGGGCTCCATCATGTACTTACCATTCTCCACTTTACACACAGCGAATCCATTCGTGTCCTTTTCATTACATCAACAAATATCGCGTGTTTAAATTTGGAGTTATCTCCCAATAATCTGTATAGGAACCTTGCCTAACAAAAATCTACTAATTTCCTAGTTACTTTTCTCTCTGTTCCTCTTGTACATTGTTGCAAATCAATACCTACTCGATAACCGTATTCTGATATACACACAATAATGAAAGACAAAACATTATTTTGATATTAAACTATAATATCTTGACAAATTCTTCTTACTTGTGTCACTTGTCCTTATTGCTGCACTCATACAATACATTGACATATTTCATAATCTGTTCTTGCTAGTGTCAAATTATTTCTAATGAAAATCCAATAATGATAAACAACGAGCGTAACAAAAATTGTTAAAATATAAACAAAACTAATTAGAATTCCAGATTTACCTACCTACTAATGCATTAAAAAAAAAAAAATGCAATAAACTGCGTTCAAAATTTAGGCCAAAATTTTAAGCAAATATTTGAAAGAGCAGTATTCAGTTCTAGTTTTAAAAAATAAATTTTCCACTTACAATAAATGACAACAAATAAATTGTGGCTTTAACAATCATGTTAAATCAAAATATAGGATCTATCTGTTTTATAGTATTATGATTAATTAAAATAAAACGCCTTCTTTTAAGCTTCTTGGAAGAGGCGCAAGAGACTAAGGATTATTTATTTTTCCTTGCCCTACTATTACACTTGTGTCTTATGAAAACCTCTATACTCGAAGAGGGACATTTTCTGGGGCTCAAATAACAAAAAATGTAATATCAAGTAGATTAACATGTTTTGTTTCGATTATATTTTTTTAATTTTTATTCCAGGCAGTAAATATGCAAATTAATATATAACACACACAACTATTCTTCTCCAACGAAAACATTTTATAATTATATATTATCGTGGTCTACTTTAAGAGTTTTGAAGACAAATTGATATATTTAAAGATTAATAAATATTTAAATAATTATCAAGTTTTTTAGGACATAGTTGACAAATAGAAACAGTTGTTGCTATTTTAATCATTCTGTGTAAATTACAAGTCATCGTGACACTTAAAATCATGAAAGTCCAGAGTCTATAAGGTTTACAACATAGTTATATAGCCTTTTAAACCTGTTGCTATGCCTCAGTTTTATGGCGTTAAACATGCAAACAAAGAATGAAAATTTTTTTCATGAAATTACAAAAGTTAAAACTTACGTACAGCATTTTATACCCGATTATAATATTTTATGTGTGTCATGATTTGTTTTTATAAACATTTTTGCAAAGAATTGAATATTCTTCACGGTTTTAAAATGCTATTTTTTGGTTAGAGTTTATGGAGGATTCCAACACCCTTCTGTCCCTATGACTTAAAGTTGAAACTTCAAAACCCTCAGTATCTCAAAGTGACAAGATGTAAAGACTTTGGAGGAATACAAAAATGGCACAAGCTCTTAAATTCAAGTTATAATGGGCATAAATCATTTTAATATGGGTTAATGAACTCCTCAGCTTTACTTTCTTCCAGGGTGGACATGGGCAGGAGGTTGAAATCTTATCTTACAAATTTGTCCAATCAATGGAAATTTGAAAAAAAAGGCGCAAGGCCTCTAGGACCAAATGGAATTAAGGGTTTCCTCGTTTTCTTTTCTTAGTTGTGAGTTATTGTATACTATATAATAATATTGGGTTGGAGACTTTTAAAATGAAAAATGACATCACATATGTTGATCAAAATAGTTTAAATAAAATCTGATACTCCCTTCACTAGGAAGTGTTCCATTTGTGCCTAGTAACTAGATTTTAAATAATTTATCCATGAATTCTTTTAGAATACGAAATTAAAGGGATCACAGTTAAATTAAAAGCAAGCATTATCATTTTAAAATTATCTATGGACCAATTACAGCTTTTGGCGTCCAAATTTCTATTAATCAAAAGTATTATAACAACTCGGGTTTTTAACATAACGATAAAATGAATATCAACTCAGTAAAAAAACAGTATACCAGTTGTTATTTCTACATTTACCATTAAAACTTACGAGATTTGGCAATCTATAAATTCTTTTATCTTTCTTTTGTACCTATGTACATGGATTAATATGATACAACAAATCAATAATGAAATTATATTATTAATGTTCATTCGGTCAAAATCAAAATAAATAAAACCAAGTTTCTAAATTTATAAAAAGAGACTCGTCATAGACTTATAATTTCCATAAAAGCATTTTAGAATCCCGGAGTTGATAAAATTGAATTTTAAAAAATCGCAGCAGACTTTTTGATATTCAAGGTTTTTTACATTTCTTGATATGGAAGCTTAGCTTTCACTCCCTGCACAAAAACCAATCTGTCATAACTTTGAATACTCCATTTCTTCGCCATAAAGATGAAAATCTACTTCCATCCATCATGAGACAGACACTTCTTTTTTGTAAATATCATGATCTTGCGTCCCTTTTGAGACTAAAGATTTTGTGCCAAGGAATCTTGTATTATATTATTTATACTAACAGGCATATGAAATAAAGCATTAACTCCTAAAAATAAGAGTTTGATGCACTATATAAATATATTATTTTAAGTTATATGACAATGAGGACAAAAATATTGATTAAAAAAGGTCTTTTATATATCAAAGTAAAATACTGTAAATTTAATACGTATTAGATAAAAAGTTGTATGACCTCGCATTACAATTTCTTGAGAAGTACAATTTCGTTTTTTTACAACACTTATGATTAAAGAATAAAAGATATTAAGCATTTTGAAGGGGTTGCAATATATATTAGGCTTTTTTTTTAGCCCTCTAAACATAGGCTTTTTATATATTATACTTTTTAAGTTTTTTATTTTTTTGGCGTAAGGATAATGTCCAAAAATAGAGAATCTCTGCTTTATATACTAAGATACCTTCTTATATTCAGCCGATCAGCTTAGTTCCATATTTTAAAAATCTTGGTATTTCACTTGATTGATAACAATTGTTTTTCCACTACTTCTGTATTTCATGGAAGTTACATAAATTTAAGATTACTCATAACATATTTTTCAAATCCCGAAAAAAATTGAACTCCATCAGATCCATAACTGTTAATATGATCAAACTTGAAATAAAAATAGAATACATAACCATTGTAGTGGTCCAATATCATTTGGTTTTTTAAAAACATAAGTATTGATTCTTTGGATGGATAAAACTTCCTAATTAAAAAGTAAACGGCCGGAAAAATTGAAATTTCTTGCTTTTTGATTCAATTCACAGTTTATATGTTTAGGATTAATTAATTTTGCGCTAGTTACGACTGACGGCAGACTCCCAATCTACTACAAACATTGCTTCCTTGACAACGTGGTAATGTGTGCTTTAAATCCTAAATTGCGGACATGTGGTTATGAACAAACGGAATATCTTTTATTCTCGATTCATATGGGTTCGTTTTTTGGGGGGATTAAAATCTCAAAATTTGTTACAGGATTTAGCCATAATACCAATCGTATTATTTTTCACAGGCTTCAATGAATGATAATGCTAATATATGTGACTATTTCCCGTACTAAGTTACACATTTTTATTCACTATATTTAACAAGATGATTATTTTTGGCTTCGTTATTGCTAGTAATAAAACCTGTTTACTTATAAAAAGGGAATGTAACAGCTTGTTTGCTTGTAAATAGTAAGTTTAAATCGTATATGCTTTTTGTATTCATTATATTTCTACATTGATAACTTATACTAACCATTTGTCTTTGCCGTTATATTCGGAAGTGCGAAGGATAGTCTAGGTCATGACTATAACGTGTTTTTCCTAATTAAGTAATCAAATTTCCTGTAAAATATTCCTGCAATACAATATCCGATTCCGGAAAGAGGTCACTTTTGATAGTAGTTATCAATGCTATTTTAAAATTAACATATAATATAATTTTGTAAGCGTTTTTAAAGCTACCATTGGTTGATTCTTTAATTAAAACTTAAATTAAATATGAAAATTTGTGGGAAAAAAGACATATTGGGTTGGTTTAATTTTAATTAAATGGTAAGAGGTTAGGATAAAAAAAAGAATATGTAATCCTTTGGCAAGTTTTAGTGCTGGTAAGTTTAAAATTATTTCGAAGGCGGTTACACTGCCTTTGAATTGATCAGAAACTTGCCATTGTGTACTGCAGTTACGTCAATCTGAGAGGGCTATTGGTTTCTCTCGAGTTGGGATGGATACGGCTGGGGCCATGAGAGGACACCGGGAATGTCCATCAGAGGGGGGTGGAAGGACAGGAACTATAAATAAACTACCAGCAACATAATTTTTGTTGGCCTTATTTGGGTAATTATCGTTGAATTTAGCTTGATGGGGGACAGGTGCGCCCAGTGTTTGTAAATTTTTTTGCCCGCGAGGGACTTGTTAAGGGAAAAATTAAATTTATGAGCAATCTGAATAACTGATTCTTGATGAAACATAAAGCACTATAGAATCAAAGAGGTTAAGACATTTGGATCAAAAACTTGCACTTTTAAATTGAACTCTTGTTTTAATATGTTTGATTGAATTTTGGAAATCTATTAATTTATTAATATTTAGAATTGGAACTGTTTTATTGTGAATTATTAATTGGGAAATTAATTGAAATATAACAATTGTTTGAGACTAGTTGTATCTGAATTGGAAAGACTTGAAAGTTAAGGTACAAATAGTGGAAAGAGAAGTGTTTTTTTTTATTTTTGTATTTTGTGTAAACTTAGTTAGAAGTGAACATTTTTATTTTAGTTATTTCCAAGTGGTATTGATTTTTTTATTTGAAAACTGTATTATTTTATTTCAGGATGAGAGCTCTGATTTTTTTATGTTTGATATATTTGACTGAAAAAACATCTTTGTTTTGCTAATGGACCTCTTTAATATTAGATAACCGGTTTGTCAATTCTTTGTGACTATGGAAAATAGAGAGTAATGAAATTCTGAAACATTGAACTTTTTCATTTGACAGTTTAAAAATAAACCCATTCATGTGTATCTTGAACTTGTGATTTTATTTTAGACAAACCAGAATATATTTAATAGTTTTAAAAAAAAATTTGTAATAACCGTTTACTGAATATTCAATTGGAGCTTACTAATCAAAAAAATGTTTATTTATCGTTTCTTGGATGTCTGTATTGATGATTTTTATTTCAAATATTATTATGGAATATTATATCCTGCAATCCAAGTCGTTATATATTTTAACATATAATAAAAAATTTTAATGCTGTAAATTATTTCGGTTTACAGGATTTTAAAATGAATTAGATATAATATAAACTACTTTTCTTCATGGCGCAAGAATGGGACGTTAAACAATCAGGTTATTTAATCCAGTGCTTATTAATTTAATTTTAAATAATACAATAGCAGTTAATTTATTTCCGAAAACTGTTATTAAATTAATATTTTGTCTGTTAAATATGATATTGTAAATAGTACTATGTCTTTATTTTTTAAAGTATGTTAAAAGAGGAAATCATTGCTCTGTGTTCTGTTCACATAATAATATTCAAAATATGCAAATCCTTGTCAGTGTTTAGGTGATGCTTTGCGGGAGGAGTAGGAGTCAATATTTTATTAGCACAGAAACACTTTTCAAAGTATTTCGTAACTTTCCATTGCTTAAAACATATGTTCTGACGTATTTGCTACAATGATAACTTAGAACTTAGGATCTGGGTTCAATGTATCTCTTCATTTACCAGAAAAAGTACACCCCTGTGATGTGGAAAGATAGAAAGCTATGTATATAAATGATTAATACAAGCACGACAATAAGTGGGTTACATTCACTGATTGGTTCAAATTGTAGGCCGTGCTATGGGGTCAAAATAAAATTAATAATGAGTGGGGTTTTTAAGTAGCTGAGTTTTCAGTTTAACGTGATATTAAAAAAAAATTATAAAACGAGACCACTAAATTTATGAATATTAAATAAAATCAAAACAATACAAGAAAATTTACAATAGCAAAATTTAAATTACTTCACTTTGCTGCCTTTAAACATTATCAAAAACTAATTGAAAAATAACAGTTCAGATGAGTGGTAATTATTCTAACGTCAACTTCTTGAGCTTCTTACGTAAAATTAGCAGATCAACCTTCTTTTTTA
>NW_025787165.1:0-13744 GCF_021130785.1 Homalodisca vitripennis
GGATTTCTAGATTCTCAGAATGAGGCCGAAGAAGGATAGCAAGTTTGTGTAAAGAGAGGGAGGCAGAGAGAGTAGCAATACATCAAACAGCGAAATATCAGCAAACGCTGTTTAGCGCTATGCTCTACATCAAGAGATAGAGTGCGGTTTGCTGACTGTGTCAGAATCAAATCGGGCTATTCATCCACTGACGGACAAACACAGTTATTTGTGGTCTGAACTTGACATATCAATTTGGCTTTAGTTTAATATCGAGTATGTTCAAGAGTAATATAAGCGTGGTATACCAGTCCTGAGAATAGATTTGCAGTACCGATAAGTTTATACAGGATATATTATAGTGTTACTCACGATACGGGATTTTCTAGTATCTCGAGATGACCGAAGAAGGAATCAGCACAGTTGTGTAAAAGAGGGGAGAGGGAGTAGAGAGCAACAAATCAAACCCACCAACAGCAACATATCAGCAAACGTTATTGCTTCAGATAGTGCGGTTTTTTTTTTTTTTTATTTTGGGCTGACTGTGTCAGAATCAAACTGCGGGGCATCATCCACTGACTCAAACACAGTTTGTGGTGGTCTTGAACCTGACAATCATCATTGCCTGTTTCGTTAATAATCAGTTCTAAGAGTAATTAGGGTACATTCTGAATATGATTTTTGCTGTAATAGTTATACAGGATATATAGTGCGTACGACGAATAAAGGATTTCTAGATCTATCTTGAGAGTGGCCCGAAGAAGGATAGCAAGTTGGTGGGGAAGAGGGGAGGCAGAGAAGAGCAAACCACCAAACACCAAAACATCAGCAAACGTTTGACCCAAGAATAGTGCGGTTTGCTGACCTGTGTGTCCAAGATCATCGGATCGTGACATCATCCACTGACTCCAAACACAGTTTTTGTGGTCTGAACCCTGACATCTCATTGCTTTCGTTAATATCAGTTCAATAGAGTAATTAGGGTACATTCTGAATAGATTTGGCTGTAATAGTTATACAGGATATATAGTTGTACACGATAAGGAATTTCTAGTTCTTAAGTGGTCCGAAGAAGGATAGCAAGTTAGTGGGAAGAGGGGAGGCAGGAGGAAGTAGCAAACCGCCACAACACCACAAACATCCAGCAAATGTTTGCGCCCACGAATAGTGCGGTTTGCTGGAAACTGTGTCAGAATCAATTCGGGCATCATCCACCTGACTCCAAAACACAGTTCTTTGTCGGTCATGAACCTGACATCTCATATGCTCTTAAGCTCTAATATCAGTATTCAACGAGTCTAAGTAAAGGCTAAATTAGTCTGAATAAGATATGCTCGTACAATAGGCGTTAGATACAGAGGATAATAAGTTATGAGTTGTAGCACGATACGGATTATCTAGTTCTTCGAGTGACCGAAGAAGGATAGTGCAAGCTTCTGTGTAAAAGCAGAAGGGAGGAGAGGAGGACAGAAGCAACCAACACCAAACAGCAAATATCAGCAAACGGTTTGCTCAGAATAGTGCGGTTTTGCTGACTGTGTCAGATCAATCGGGCATCATCCACTGACTCAAACACAGTATTATATTGAGTGGGTTCCTGAACCTGACATCTCTAATTGCTTTTCGTTTAAAGTATCAGTTCAAGAGTAATTAGGGTACATTTCTGAAATATATTTGCTGTAATAGTTTTATACAACAAGGATATATATAGTGTCAAAAACACGATAAGGATCTTCCTAGTTTTGTCACTTTGAATGGGCCGAAGAAGGATAGCAAAGGTTTGTGGAAGAAGGGGGAGGCAGGAGAAGAGCAACACGCCAAACACCAAACATCAGCAAATGTTTGCCCAGATAGTTGGCGGTTTGGCTGACTGTGTCAGATTCAATCGGGCATCATTCCACTGACTCAAACACCAAAGTTTTATTATTTGGGGGTTGTGGGTCTGAAAACCTGACATATCATTGCTTTAGTTAATATCAGTTCAAGAGTAATAAGGGGTATAGTCTGAATAGATTTTTGCTGTACATAGTTTATAACAGGATATATTATAGTGTACACGAAACCTGGATTTTCTAGTTCTCGAGTGAACCGAAGAAGGATAGCAAGTTGTGTAAAGAGTGGGGAGAGGAGGAGAGCAAACACCAAACAACCCAATATCAGCAAACGTTTCTGTCTCAGATAGAGTGCGGTTTTGCTGACTGTGTCAGGTCAATCGGCATCATCCATCGACTCAAACACAGTTTTGCGGTGGTCTGAACCTGACATCTCATTACTTTAGTTAATATCAGTTCTAGAGTAATAAAAGGGTATAGTCTGAATAGATATTGGCTGTAATAGTTTATACAGGATATATTATAGTGTATCAACGATAGCGGGATTTCCTAGTTCTCGAGTGAACCGAAGAAGTGGATAGTCAAGTTTGTGTAAAAAGAGGGGGAGAGGAGGAGAGCAAAACACCAAACACCAAAATATCAGCAAGACGTTTTGCCTCCAGATAGTGCGGTTTTGCTGTGACTGTGTCAGGTCAATCGGGGCATCAGGTGGGCAGGGGGGGGGGGGTGGGGGGGGGGGGGGGGGGCGAGCTCGAAACACGGAGGTCCACGCACTCAAACACATCTCTCTCTTTGTAGGTCTGAATGCCCTATGACATCTCATTACTTTACTTTTATCGTACACACACCACACTGGCGGAGAAGGGCGTGGTTAATATCTAGTTCTAGAGTATATAAGGGTACAGTCTGAATAGATTTGCTGTAATAGTTATACGAGGATATATTATTAGGTGTACCACACGGATACGGGGATTTTCTAGTTTCTCGAATGACCGGAAGAAGGATAAGCAAGTTGTGTAAATGAGGGGAGGCAGGAGAAGAGCAAACCATCAAACAGCAAATATCAGCAAATCGATTTTGCCTCAGAAAAGTGCGGTTTGCTGACTGTGTCAGATCAATCGTGCATCATCCACTGACTCAAACACAGTTTTGTGTTCTGAACTTGACGATAATCATTGGCTTTAAGTTAATATCAGTTTCAAGAGTAAATAAGGGTATAGGTCTGAATAGATTTGCTGTACATAGTTTATACAGGATATATTTAATAGTGTACACCGATACAGGGATTTTCTAGTTCTCGAGAGTGACCGAAGAAGGATAGAGCTAAGTTGTGTAAAGAGGGGGAGAGGAGGAGAGCAAAACACCAAAACACCAAATTTATCAGCAAACGTTTTGCTCAGATAGTGCGGTTTGCTGACTGTGTCAGGGGGGGGGGTTTCCCCCAATCGGGCATCATCACATCGACTCAAAAACACAGTTTGTTTTGGGGGGGGGGGTCTTGAACCTGACATATTCATTACTTTAAGTTAATATCAGTGCAGAAAGTATTTCGGTACTTTTGATATTCCTTAAATTTTGCGTTGTCAGGTCATGAGCAAAACCAACATTACTTAAAGATGAGTCCAATGTAGCTATTGTAAACTTTATAACCTATATTTGTAACTAAGGGATGTTTAATAAAACCTCTATTTTCTATCAAACATGAAACCGATATTCGTAATAAAAGCGATGCGGAAGAATAAAAAGAATATCGTTTTTTATAGAAGTTTACCTAGACTTGTTAAGACCAATTAAAAAAAGGGGTTCTATGATTAGATTTTCGCCGCCAATCATTGTTTTTGTCGTAACAATGACAATTTATAGTATTGGCCACATACGTAGGACGGTACTATCAGATCAGCATGTTTCCGGACAAATTATACCGGGGCCCATGAGCCGTCGGAGGCCCCGGCGGTGCCCCGTTTCACGTGACTACCTAGTGAGGCGGGTCGCCTGTGGCGCGACAATGACGGGGCCCGTCCGGATTATCTTTTCCCGGGGCATCCCAACGCCTGACAGTGTCGGACCTAGCCAATACACTGGGTTGTTTAATGAGTGGACCATATCTTTAGTCCATACAATAAAAAATAATTTTTGTCTTATTGCAACTTTTGAATGATAAATTAATGGTATAGTTGAAACAACATATCATCATGTTTGTGATACGTGTCCTCGACTTGTAGCGTGTCATAACGCTTTGATATTTATATTTGCTTTATGCTCTAACCATATGATGTTGCAGTTATAGCTATACAATAGTTATTCCCCTATGTGGAAGAGATTCTCGAACTCACAAGTGCATGGTCCAGAAACATTTGTGTTATCTGAGTTTTTTTGTTAATTCACCTGAAGAGTTGAGATCAGATGCGCAGATCTCGAAACGTAGTGTTTCCCTTATATTTTTGGTTATTCACCCCTGCGAGAAGAGATCAGATTGGCTGATCTCAGAAAACGTAATGTTCCCTGATTGTTTTGCTTATTCACCTGAATAAGAGAGATACCTTACCCTTTTAGCAGATCTCGAAACGCGTATGTGTTCCTGATTGTTTTTGTAGTTATTCACCAGAAGACAAGAGAGATCATTATTTAGCAGAATCTCAGAAAACGTAGTGTTCCTGGCTTTTTTTGTTATTCCAATGAGAAGAAGAAAACAGATTGCATGATCTTGAAATGTATTGGTTTCTAATTTTTTTTTTGTATAAACTGAATGATGGGAAATGATCTAAAACTCTTCGTACCTTCCCTACTGAGAGAGAATAAGTAAACTGTGTCTTGACGTTAAAGTTAAAGTAATACATATTAAGATTAAATTTCTACTTAAAATGATCAGTTACGTGGCGCACTTCTTCTGTTTAAACTGATCGTTGCCCATTTACATCATTACAGTATCATGAGAAAATACGAACTTTGAAGTAGAACAATTAACGATTCAACAGTGGTTTTTACGGGCACTTCGATAACTAGCAAAAATTTTGAATCGATGGTATACTATAGAAGTTTTATAAGAAAGTCAACAAAATATATAAATAATTATATATATATGTGCCTCTGAAATGTCTGTCACGGGAGAGAACATTATGAAACGGATTATAATAATAATAACTTAAATGGTATAATACTTATGAATAGTACACTAAATGCCTATTGGAAATAAATGCATTAGTGCCGGAAAATAAAATAAAATTGCTAATTCCTATTATAAATATTTCTTTGAGTGGGATACCCACGGAACTCAATTTACCACACGAAGAATAAAATAGAAAACAAAAATAATATAACAAAACATGGTTTTCCAGTTATGTATAATGAAATAACCCAAAACACAGAACAAGGCATTTACATTAATAGTTTTTAGATCGCAATTTTATGAAAAAGTAGCCTATTTCCGTTGATTAAAAAAACAAAGCAGGTCTTACAGTTTAGTTTATTCTAAGGAACAAAAGAATCACAGTGAAGAAAAATGTGTATTTACATTATCGAAATATAAGTTGATCAAATAGTAATACACGATAACTTGAAGTTTAACAATCGGACCGTATCATTAATTACATTCTAAAGATAGCTTCAGTTACTCTTACTCTTCCTCCCCCCGGGATATTCGAGAATGTAAATCCCTCATTACTTTAATACTCCCACAAGTGGCTCAAAGATGCCAATGAATCCAGTGATACCAAATAAATTGAGGCACATAAATAAGGAATATTATTTATTTGTTATTGTTTACGTACAAACTCATCTGACACATGCCAGCATACTAGGAAGAAGAACAAGGAATATAAATAAGAAATCCATTTAAATATTATAATACCACTACACCAACTAGTTAAAGAGGGAAACAACATAAAATATCCAAAGATTATTATTACAGAAAAAGAAGAAACCCACCTATCATTTACCATAGTTAAGTAGTAACAAATCGAAAACACATTCTTCATGCGTAAAAAAAACGATGAGGATCAATAGGGAAAAAGGAAAACAATTTAATCATGAGGTGTTGGACACACCTACTACAAAATTTCCGATATTTGTCATCGTTATATTTAACAAACCGAAAAAATACCTGCTTCGAAAACTCATATATAAGTACTCATTAAGTCCTATATAAGTGAAAAATAAATAATAGAAAAAATTCTGTCAAAAAAAGGAAAAAACTGTTTTTGAAATTAAAATTAGTATGCACATGACCCTATTTGTATGAACATTGAATACGCAGTAAATGTAACATTAAAACACAAAACACCGCATATGGATTCCAATCCTGTTATATTATGAGGGAGAACAGGAACACATTAACAGGAAAATGCGATGAGGAAATGTTTGGTACAACTGTTACCATCCAGGAATTGGTTATTGAGAAACGCTGTACGCACTTGGTGAATAACAATGTACAATACTAAATTTTCTTATTAGCGAAAGACCTCACGATGGAACTTGATTTCATTCATAATAATTTTATTGTTACAAAATTACCATACACATAACATTAATAGGCATGTTAATTTTCGATTTTGTTAGGGTCACGTGACCAACACTAAAATATATTTGGAATGAGCGTGTTTAGCAGAAGCCTATCACTCTAGGGACTATCGTTTATGACTCGCCTGTCCCAACAGTGACTTATGAAGTTATATATGTAGACGTACGTTTTGGAAGAAAAATTTGTGACAAACTTCATGTACAATTAAAAATTGAAGAAATAAAAGCTATTCTGTATATTAAAAACCAATATAATATGTTGGTTACTTGTAGAGTCACGGTTGCGGTATGAGCTTCTTGTTTTGGGCTCGGTGCACCTCAGTACCTTGCTAAGAATGTTTTCATTTCACAGAAACGAAATGTGTCGTGTTGTGGCTGAATATCTTGTAGAAGTTCATGTAGCACTGCATTTAAAAGAGCAAAGTAATTTTGATTTCCCGTTCCACATCTTTGTATATCTTCGAGACCAATATCTATGACAGGTATTCGAATTTGTGCAAAACACCAACAACTGCACAGAACTTACGGCCTAGGGTTGTATATATGAGAAATCAACCCAGGATTTTTGTATGTAGCGAAGCCTATCACTCTAGGGACTATCGTTTATGACTGCTACAGCCTGTCCATCAGTGACTCTGAATTATTATGTAGACGTAACTTTTTTGGAAGAAACGGAAAACATAAAGTAACGTCCAAGAAATTGGATAATTATAACTATGGATTTATTAAAACAAATATATTTTAGTTTTGGTAAAGTCCACGGTTGCGGTATGAGCTTCTTGTTTGGGTCTGTCTGGCACCATCAATTACTTGCTAAGAAGGGTTTCAATTCATTTCCACAGAAAACGAATTGTGGGTGTTTTGGCTGTGTATGATCCCGTAGAAGCACCACTTAGAAATGCATATAAGAGCACATTATTTTGACTTTTTCTCATCTTTGTATATCTTCGTGACCATCATCTATGGCAGGTTTCAATGTGCAAACACAACTGCTCAGAAAGTCATGGCCTAGGTTGTGTTTTGGAATTTCTCCCAGTCATTTAAAGAATATAAAATAAAAACCAGTTTATTAAAAAGCACCTAAAAGAATACGTAATAGAAGGTTATTACTCGGTTGGGGAGCATCTAGTCTAAACTCTTTTAAATGAACGGTTTTGTATTGTCATTTATTGTTTTATGTAAGCTATAAATTCTTATATTAATTTTGACTTTCATATACGGATATATTATTTTTATATTGTACGAACTTTTTTGTATATGTAATAAATATCTATGACAGTAAAAATATTGAAATTGAGACTGACAATCGTTGTACAGATCTGCTAATAAGATTTCAAATAAATAATAACTTTAAGGAATATAATAGACCAAGGAGTAAACTAGAACAAAAACCACCTATTATCTTTGTCTAATAAAGTATGACAGAGAATCGCCCATGGCGACAACTCATACACGAATGATCGAGTGGGAGCGCTCCTGGCTCTGCACAACTACAGGCTTGAGTCCATTAACTAGCCGTTGTAATTTCAGGATCAATCACCCCTTGCGCCATAAAACGTTCGCGATTACACAACAAACAAACAACCCTTTTAAAAAAAGTCACGTTTCCTTGGATCTCCCTGAAATCTGTTCTCTCGGTAAAAGAACACTCTTATACTACCTACGGGTTGATTTTATTAGGAACGCTACATTTTTGAATATATACTGTATCAAAATTGTTAATCAATAAAACACACTGGTTTACACAAGGTGAAATACAGCAATTTTTACGTTATCCATTTTTAAAGACGAACAAATGTCCAAAATATAATTCTCCATCCCATCGTCATCAAAAAATATATGCCCACATGGTAATAACGGTAAGAAAGATAGAAGATGAATCAATATTTCTATTAAATGTAAGTGTAATATCATTGCCACTCATGTAAACTATCAAAAAAATAACGTGAATGTTGAGTTTAGCTCCAATTTCAACTTCCTCTTATGTGTAGCATTTAGAAATCTTATGCTCTCGCAGACTTGACTCCTGAAATATGGAGTCATGATCGTCTGAAGAATTCTAAAACAGGGAGCTAAACTGAACATTCCACACTGAATCAACCCTTCCCAACTTAGCTGCATTTATGTGTAAAAACTCACACCTACCCACCGCAAAGACATGCTTCCATCCGTGATTTGAGATTATATCCAGTTAACATCATAGCGCACTCAATTGTGCAACCTAATAAGGCAGTTCTCGCCCAGTGAGAGTGCCTCTTCAAGCAGATTGTAAGTAAGTAAGTAATTAATGATATCCTTATTTTAACCGGGGCGAAGTTAGGACTAAGAAGCCCTCTTTAACACTTAACCTGGGGACCAACGGCTTAAATCTGACTTCAGAACCACCATCAATGGCCGGGCAGGCGGGCTGCTTGCAAGGAAAGGATCGCCCAGCGGTCACCATCCAAGCAACAGCCAAGCACCAGCCAAGCACAGTCGTTGCTGGATCCGGTTGTCCTTGGCGATAACCGTTGTACTGCATTTTGTGATCTGGGTGCTCTGCTGATGTCGGAACAAAGTAAAGAGACCATTGAGCTTCTTCGTTGCCAGACTATTATATTTTTTTTTTTATTTTTTTAAAATCAAAAAATAAATATAAATTTTAATATTATTTTATAGTTTATAATATTATAAAATCTATAATAAAATTAATAAATATATTATGTATTTTAATAAAAATATATTTTATATATTATTAATTTATTTTTATATTATATAGTTATTTTTTTTTTAATAATTTTATATATATTATATTTGTTATATTTATAAATAAATTTTTTTATATTTTTATTATTATATTGTTTATTTCATATATATTTTTTTGTTTTTTATTTTTTTTAAGTTTATATTTTTTTTTTTTTTTTTTATTTTTATTTTTATTATTTTTTTTCTATTTATTTTTTATATTTTTTTTTTTTTTTGTTTTTTATCTCTCCCTAAACTTCGCTTCCTCGTCCTCCTTTCTGGTCCAAACATAACTTCAGATTTCAGGAGTCATGTCTGCCACAGCATCACATTTCACAGGGGTTGTCCGCAGGCGCTGAAACATAAAGAGGAAGGTGAAACTAAAATCCAGCATTCACATTGAGTAAACTCCTTTGCTACCATAGCTACGTTATTTGTAGTAAGTAACGTTTATTTAATTTGTTTATGATAAAATTGATATTAACACATTCATTACCAAACAACGCAGTAGACATTGGAAGTGTTTGTACGCGTCTTGCTGGTTATTATATAGGAAGCCCGGGTGTCTCTTCAATATGGGTAATCCCAGTGATATATCCATGAATAGCCCATCATTAACAGCTATTTCAAAATGTTTTGGATGAAGATAGATAGATTCACTGCGGAGGATCAATACCAAGAAACAAGGGCTTATCTTACTGTTAATCGTTTTAGTCAAGGACTAATGACCCTCTCTTACTGGTAAAAGCTAAAACAGAGAAAGACCTCCTTCGTCCCCAGCTTGGCATGTTTGAGATAGTGCCCACTATATAACCTCAATCCCGGAGACTGTAGCATGAGATCTTAGTTGGAGTCAAGGCCCACCACTCCTTATTTGGCTCTGAATATAATGAAACTCAAGGAAGCCCATGGGGGAGGAAGTCCTTAGTTATGTGCACGTGAGAGGTTACCTCATGCTCCTTGCCATTTAAGGTGGAAGAAGAAATAAGTATCGAAGAAATAAATCAGTGCAGTTTTTTACCCATTAAGAGCAAATTGTGCCTTTAGTGAGTGAGATACTAGCCGAACGCGTTACTTAAGTGTGAAGAGCTAAAAACCATAGCTTTAGTCCGATGATAATATACAACCATTGCAACTTGACTTAATCTGTCCATATCAAAGCACGAGTCCATTGATCAATGTAATATTTAAAATAAATGAGTTCTATCGACTTTAAAGGAGGATTAATACATCATGTACGGTCTTTGAGGAAGAGCCGTAACCTGCGGTATAGCCGAAATAAAAAAAAAGAACACCGAACTGGTGATGTACCTTTGGGAGTCTCGTAAGACGGGGTCTCCGCGGTCCTCGGCCAGGCAAGCGTGGAAGTCCCAGGATCACCAGAAGTCTTGGGTAGGTCTTGTCGATGGAGAGCGGTGGACAACAAGGGGAATGATTTCACCTTCACCTCCGAGAGGGTAAATAAAGTAAACTATATTGACTTGAAATACATAAAACAAAATAGAGCTGTATAAACGTGAAACTTGTTCAATGTATTGGGGTGGAATGCGGGCAGCAGCGTGTGTCCAGTACGCCGCCTGCGGAGAGAAATAAAGAGCCGCGTCTTCTTATTCTTGACGGGGTTGGAGAAGGGGGGCTGCGGGTTCGGTGACGTCAACTCGGGCCAGTAACAACACCATCCGTTAACTAGGAAATAAGTACTGAACATTCCCCCACCCCCAAAAAAAGGACATTTTTTTTGACTCCAAGAAAAAGAAAAAAGAAAACGTATATGATTGAAAGAAAATTTACTATTTCGTCATGAAACATACCTGAGTCAATTTATCATTAAATTAGAGCTAAATAAGGATAGAAAAATGGAGATATATGTACACTAAGGAGAATATGTACTAAAGCATTAGGTAAAACAAACCAACATTAATTTACAGAAAACGTGTTACAATACCTGACGGGGTTTTCCACTTGGACCACACGAACTATTGTTGTCAGAGCTAGGTAACACATTGATACTCCTACCTGAGGGGCCAAGTTTAGAGGATCCCTATTGGCTAGAAGTAACATTAATACTAGGTCAATTTTCCTTTACATTTTTAGTATGTTCAGTCCATTTTTGGGCGTTGGATTTGCTAGTGGAGGTTAGTCTTTCTTCCAGCTCTTCCAGAAGTGTTGAGTGGTCGCGAGACACTTGTTGCCCATACCGAGATAGAATGATTGATTGTGCTCGGAAGTGATGTCCTCTTCTGGACGTTACAGCAGAAGATCTCCAGTGGAGGAAATGGCCTGGAGTCCAAGTAGTTGAAGTTCGTCCGTCAGGTGATGATGGAATTGCGCGCAGCGGCCTGGAGTTCAGAACAAGCTTCACTGCGGCATAAAAATGTCGAGAATTCCTTTGCTGAAGTGAAGTGAGGTGGTTTTTGTATTATCTCTCTTCAGATGATGCTTTGGGTAGACTTCACTGCAGCTTCCCATATACTCACCAAAGTTTCGTAGCACACAGGTGGATTGAAGTTCCAATTGGATTTCGTTCTTGGCTAAGTGGTCTGAGATCAGTGGCGTTGGAGTTCTTGAGTTAGAGAATAAACTTCTTGAAGCTGACGAGCAGCACCAATGGAGTTGCGGCCTATGGATCAGAATATATGTTTTCGGCATAAAACCTCTACTAGCAATAAAACGGTCGATATTGCGGCTAGACAATATTCAGTATTGAGAGAGTGGACTAGTTCTAGATGAACAGGCCGTGACTGTCATGCATACAAAAAGAAGCAATGTAGCATTTAGGAACAATTTTGCGTTTGCTTTCTAGTAACTTTCTTTAATCAAGAAAGGGAGCGCAGCAAAAATCCAATCCAACGTTTGTGAAGCATCGCGATTGCTTGAATGCGAGAGGGGGGCGACGTCTGCCATTGATTGGTTGTGTTGGGTTTTGTGCTTTCATTCTAAATGCAAGTGAGACACCATCTGAAAAAATAAAATGCGTTTTCCGGATGAGATTTCTCGCACTCCGTAATCCCAGTAGCAGGTCGTTGAATAAGAGATTGAACTATTTATTTGGGACCGACCATAGAAGAGAGTACAGGTGATGTGTGATCACACAAGTAGTGAGTTGCGAAGTGAGCTTTGAGAAGGAATCAAAACAGGTGTGCATCGAAGACTCAGGCAAGGGATAAAACTTCAGTCTACCCCCCACCATGAGGGTATCAGATGATTAAAATGGTGTGAGTCTTTTCTTATCGAAGGAGAGCATTGGCTTTCCTTGGATTTGAGCTGCTTTAATTTCTGGAGAATAGTGTTGCTTATTTGAACGAGTTTTACACATTGATCAAGGGCTTTTCGGTTCGTTCAATTACAGATAAAGGGACCAAAAAGACGGATTAGCAGCACTGTCCTGGATCCCGGATGTTTTATTGAATGAATCTAGCTTAGTACATAACTCATTGCATTTTAGTAAGTTTTAGTGAGTGAAGAAAAATCGATTTTATTTTATATCCACTGGTACAGATCGTTTGGTGGTATAACGTTAGTTTGTTTAGTGTATTGCTAAATTGTGTTTTCTTGATCTCAATTACTTCAGATGGAGCTTTTTTCCAGGTGATACAGGCCAAGAGGAAATTTCATTTAGTAGAAAAGAGGGGCCTTGCCACCAAAGCCGGGTGATCAAGTAAGCCAGAGGGCATCAGACCTCTAGTGCCACAATCAGCGGGATGTTGTTGACTCCATGAAATGTGACGCCAAACATCAATAGAACCGTGGTTTTCCGATACTTTACAAACTCGTTTGTTTGAGAACGACAGTTTCTAGAGAGGTGCGGAGGAGGTTCTTATCCAAACCAAGAACATTCATGGATTCTGTCGAATAAAAAGATATCTGATATCTGCAGTTTGGTGATAAGCTTTTCTAGGATTAGCTTTGACCATTTTGGGAGAGGAAAAAAAGCAACGCTTGCGCATAATTCCAAGCGGGGTATCGTTAGTGGTTTGAGTGGAGCAACTTTGGTTTTAGAATGCAATAGGCTACATCCGGTAGTTTTGTTTTCACATTCGACCTTAGATACAATACCGAGCACATGCCTTTCTGAGAAGAGTCTGAAAAACCTATGAGTTGGACGGATATGTACGTACTGAGGATATAGCGAGGGATATTTATTGTGACATAAGTGGAAGTTCTTTGACAAAATTTACCCAAACAATGTGTAGATGTTTTGGGAGTGGGTCGTCCCAGTCTAATTTTCCCAAACCCCTATTTCTGAAGCAAGTGTTTTAGTGTGAAGAAACTGGACTGATGAAACCGTTGACATCAACACTCGGGCAAAATTGAGATAAGACATTTCGTTTTTGGGCGGAGTTTTATTTACAGGGGCAAAAAGCGTAGTGAAAACAATCCGTGGAAGGGTCCCATTCAAGTCCTAGTACTTTTATGGAGTGAATGGATCCAAGGGGATTGGTCTTTCTCTGTGGTCAAAGGGATGGTGTTGAAACGGAAACACTTGAACTAGCCCATTTGGAAAATTCGAAACCACCAGATACGCAGAGTTGATTGAGTTCATCAAACAATTGAAGGGCTGCGTGTTCCGAAGAGGCACCACAGACGATGTCATCGATGTAGCAGGACGAGTTTTTGCACTTCGCAGCATTGGGGGAGTTTTGGACCTTCGTCGAGAACTAGTTGCTTCAAAGTTCGAAGGGGATGAAAGGCTT
>NW_025787166.1:0-12833 GCF_021130785.1 Homalodisca vitripennis
TCTGCCAAATGTCCTTACGAAAACTGCTTATAATCAATAACGGACTTCAATGTTACTACTTTTAAAATATGGACTATCTATAAACATATACAGTAACTGTAACATACCATCTTGAGAGTTCGATTTAGGTTCAAATGTAATCGTGACAGATTTATAATAACTGTATATCTAATATATTAAGAATTATATAAATATAAAAAGCTTACGAAATAATAAAGTATTGAAAATCAATTGTCCCCGATAGGAAAACAAACACTTCAGCAGCACCCAAAAAGAACAAAAGCCGACTAAGTATTTGAGAAGCTTTGAAAACAACAAAAGTGATTACTATCGGCTGGCTTGACTTCCCTTACAATTTCAGCCCCACCCCAACCCCGAGCGCCTGCTCTCCTGGAAACTATCCATGGGTAGCATGTACACTTGGCAATTTTTATTACGTTTAATGCAACATTTGTTTGTGAATGATCACTTTTAATGTACCGATCCATACCTGCAATAATTATTAAAGTAATGTTAATTATAACTGTCTGATACGATATTCCATCGCTATCTCTATACTTCACCTAGTGGTTTCTATTGGCAATACAATACGGAATTAATTAAGTTAGTGATTTAATCAATTTCGATGTAGAAACATCCCTTTCCAAAAGCAAATATATGTAAGTCGACACTAGCTTTGTCATTTCTTATATCAGCAAGAACCAATTCATTATTTCTTTCTACTACTCTCATTTTAATACAACGATTGATAATATAATTCTGTCAAGGTATAATACTTGCGCATATGTGTTCAATTATGTGTGAATTCAAACACTAACACAAATATTAGAGTTCCCCAAAAATATATTGGTATGGTTGTTTGATTGCTGCAACATAATAAATTGCACCTTGGTTGTTGGAGTATGGTTTAGAGTTGTTTTAGAGTACATTTAGGTTTTCCTTACCGCTTTTAGATTATCCTATTTGTAAAAGGAAAAATAGTGCTCATCCCTGTCCCTCATAAAAATAATAGGAATCCGTAGACAGGCAGTTTTTGATTATAAAATCTACAAGTGTGTCTTTGACGTGGGGAAGTGGGGAGGTGATAATGTACCTCCTCGCCTTTCATGTATGATTTATCATTACTTGCCGCAGGTGGACCAGGTCAGCTTCGTGTGTTTGCATACGAGACTTGAAACACTACGAATGCCAGACCAAGAAATTCCCCAAAAAGGTGGATAGAAGATCAAGAACTCCGAGATACTCCGTTAGATAATCCATTCTGGACTCTATATTACTATAGTAATCGACTTCGTCACAAGTGAAATATGTTTTTTAGGGACAGAATCCTAACCGATTGGCAACACAAAGACCAAATTTGGCTGGTTAAAAAATCACTGTATATAAATATATAAAATATGAATTATTTTAATCTCGTACAAAGGTTTTCCAGATGGTAGAGATTTATATATATTTTTTTGGAATGTAACTCACGATTTAATTACGATTTCAAAAACGGTTTATAACAGTTTTGTCCACACCCCATTTTCAGGTATGTATGTTCAATTTAACCTTTTAAACTAATAATGGTCAATCTTTAATTGTGATCTGTTACTATAATAAGGCATTGTGCCTCATTTACTCGTAACTAAAAACTCCCTTCAGTGCCCATAACAACCGTTAAAAATGTTTACAAGAGGAAGCTGAAAAGAATGGAGTTTAGAATACTCTGAAATTGGAATTTTCAGTTTGGGATAATTCAGCCAAGATATGGAAAACCTCTGAACAAAGCTCTTCAGTAATCGGTAGAACTAATAACTTTGGAATCAGATTAATTATTGAGCTATGTATTAACGAAAAAACATAAAAAATAAAATATTATTGTATTAAAATAATCTTAATGATAACACTGGAAACTCTCGTTATATCTCGTTTACATATAAAACTCGCTCTTAACTTTTGTTTTTTATGTATAATAATTATAGTCTACTTCTCCGAGTAAGTAACAAATTGGCTAAAACTGAATTTAATTAGCGTGAATTAAGTTATAGTAACTGCCTCACTATAATTCGTTGTAATATTCTTGTCTATAAGAGTATATCACGGTTTGGGAAACCATCTTCCATAGCGCAAGATTTCACAAGGAAACCCCAAACTAATTACGTGTATTGAAGGGACCGCCCTCAGCCCTTTCTCCTCCCCCTTCCTTCATTAGTCCTGAGTTTTTCTTATCCAAGAAATTTATGTGAAACCTTTTCATCCGCTCTGATTGATGGTTGGGTTAAAGTAAAATTCTTAACTCAAAAACTTATGAAATTAAATATAACTGCCCTATAACTCATAAAAGGTTTGTAGTTTGTTAGTTAAACATATTTGTTTGCAATTAATTTTATTTATTTCCATGGAATGCAGTACTAGAAACCGACACAATATAATGCACTTTTTTCTTTTTATCCTCTCTATATTGTATCCATAGCGATATTGACTTATCGAAAATTCGTTTAAATTTTTTGTGGCTTGTTCCTGACGTATCTAGATTGTCATGTAGATCGCTCAACAGGCGACTAAAATTATTTAATTGAATTTTTTAGAAGACAGTTTTCAAGTACATTCCACTTCCTGCCAAGGGGGTGGTTTGCGTATTCCCAACTTTCCACTGCGCCTTACTTTTTCACAATTTTGGTGCTGTAACTCACACTTGTCGAGATAATGCGCGGTATAAAACACCACTCATATACACCCTCATGCGCAGACAATACTTTACGATTTATTACAGACCATTACGCTTCAAATTTCAAATAAAATACTGCTGAACAAGTTTTTTTTTTTTATATACGGCAATTGAACGCAATTAAGGGTGCCATGACCAACTATAATAGTCTAAGAAAAACCAAAAGTACGCATCATTTGATTATTTGGTAAATTACCCGTTTAAATTTCCATTTCATCACTAGAAGAAAAAGCGGTTGTTTTGGGGGCACAATCGTGTTTTAACATAAATAAATAGGATAAAGCGCCTATAGAAACTTTTGCTCCGTTGTGGTGAACAATGGTTTTTATAATACGGAAAGCATAATTAAAACTTACACTCCTTATTTAATTTTCATTAAATAACAACTCAAAATTAGGTAATGTTATTATACCCTTAATTACGGAGTGATATTGTGGGGGACCTCTGCAGACAACCACTTTATGAGATTGTTCAAATTGCAAAAGAAATCGATTAGAATAATATCTCATTTGAATTTCAAAGAGTCTTGGTAGAGAAACCTTCAAAGAATGCAGCTGTCGACTCTGCCAAGTCTTTAAATGTTCGAAACAAATCTGTTTTGCATATCTAAACGTGTCATGACAACTGCCCAAGACATTCACTCGAATGAGACCAGGGGCAGAGTAAACTACCGAACTGGTAGTCACATCACAGAACGGGTGCCCTCACAGGCAGGGGTTTACTTCGTCGGACAAGCTGCCTAATTGGATAAATAATGCCGCAGCACCCAATGATAAAAAAAAGCGTTTTGAAACGCTCTTTAGCGTCATTAGCATTTTATAATGTTAACGAGGTTTTGACATTTTGACTAGGAGATCACCCAATCAGGAGACTGACTCGGCGCTGTAAGTGGGAAAATTGGCTAAGGAGCAATGAATGTTAAATTGTATGTTTTAGTCTGACCCTAATGTGGGGGACCACTTTAACTCTGAACTCTTTTATATTGAAGTTTGCTATACGTGTAATCCATGTCTCTACAATAAAGATTGACTGATTAATTGATCATAGTTAAGCAAAAATACTTAAAGTATGCGCCAGTTGATTTTTCAGATTTCTGTTATGGTTTAACGAAAAACAATCACTTTATGGACCAACTTAAGTATAAAAACAGCTATTCTTTTGCAGTATGATAAAAATAATGTCTATGTGTATAGAGCTATAAATATTTGCTTTTACACTAACTAATCATTCTAACAAACTTATAATGTACAGTCAATATTTAAAATTTCTTTCAGCTTGTGGATGCGTTTGACAATAATCGTAAATTTCCAGGAAAGGTTTGAATATTGTGAGAAACGTGAATTGAAACATACAGGCGTTTATCCATAATATATGTGTAGCATTCTTTCTCCTCGCCATTTACACATAAATTTACAATAAACAATTGTAACGGAAACGGTTGTCACACACAAGGTCAATTGTTCTTGTAATTGATGGTAAAGGAGTTGTCCGCCTTGCTACACAGTACACAGTGAGCTGTGATGGTATATAATAGACAGCAGCTGACGACTGACGGGTAATCAGGCGGGGGTTGAGGCAGTCCAGGATCTTATTGCATATTTTTGCGGCATTCACGAGGTGAACGCTCCAAGCATTCCGATGGTGAAGGACACTAATGCTGTATAGTACAATGTTCCGTCTGGAGTTCTGTAGTTCTGAACTAAAATGGTATTGAAATACTGAGTATGCTCCTTACTTTTAGAAAACATGTATATAATCTTCAGTAGAATTTGCAAATTTAAATTGCTTGTAAATGTTCATATAATAATAAAAAAAACGGCTAATAATACTAATAATAATATACTAATAAACGCGTCTTATCAGGAAACGAAAACTAAAGCCCAAACGGGTTGGAACTTGGTATACGACAGTTGATATCGCATATATTCTTAGCCGAGTTTGTTGGTCAGTATGGTACGCAATTTCGATCGAATTAAAAAGTTAACAATTCTTTTATTTTATTGTTCAAGAGAAAAAAATTAAAGCTCTCTACAAAAATATGAATTCCTAATGTGTCAATATATCCCAAGAAAGATTAACATCCGTAGACTTTTAATATAATTTATACATAAACAAGAATGTGTTCTATGATCATGTGCAACCATGCAATTAAGCTGAGCGTAATTTTTGTGTCAATTTTCTGTTATGTTTGGTTGAATTTCTACCTATCTGCCAGCAGGATACCTCGAGAAAGAAAGGAGTTATAGATTTTAAATTTAGAATTTAGAATGCCACCTCAGTGAATCATATTAACGCGAATCCTAGTGAAGCCTACACCTCCCTTGTTTGTAGAGATGAGTAACGATAACGTTTTATTGAAAAATACAATGTCATACTACAAAATACGTAAATTCTACAAGTTGTTGTAAAACGATTGGTCAACTTTGGCCCAAAGCACTACCAGGTTTGGCAAATTAATTCTTAAAGGGAATCTTCTGGGCTAAAAGAGAGATTCATCCCTAACTCCCTCCAAAGATGACACTGATGCCAAAATAAGTAACTTGTTGGAAATCCTGGGCAACTGAGATTACTACTAAGTAACGAATACCAACACGTGGATTCTATGAAGGAAGAAAGTAGATACAGATCATTAACCAATCAGGGTCTCTGCACACGCCCAATCCTCCAGAAATCTCATCACTTTAGAGCTGCAATAGTGTTTGTTGAGGAACAATCCTGTTTTTTAACGTATGCTAGTCTATGACTGAAATATTTGTACAAGAACGTTACAGAAAGTAACAATATTCCATTATACGTCTTTATGGGAAAGCGATCGTCATTTCCGTGAATCGGGTTACTTAATAGTTTCTTCCTCTAATTCCATTCCCCGCCAAATCCTGCTTTGTCGCAGGTAATAAATAAGTCGCAAATTGAGTCACCGTGAATTCCTGATGTTTAATGATTTAAAAAAAAACTATCTGTCTTGGTATTGTTGTAATTAAAACGTCACACATGATTATTGTACACAAATACCTACTTTAACCTCTTACGGCCCAAATTATTTATTTGTCCAGGAAAAAAATCTTTTACCAAAACTTTTTGGTATTAATAAACCTTTTAAGATGACTACTATTTTTTTAAAATTTTTATTTGTATATTTAGGGGTTGTTTAAGGTTTGTTTGCAAATTAGCAACATTGGGCATAATGTAAAATAAGCTCAAAATGGGTATGTAACAAAAATGAAACAGTGGGTTATAATAGAATAATGTTTATTTACATGAAAGTTTTCATTGTCAGGGTAATATATTAACAGTTTTTAGAAACTTGCTAATAAAAACAAAACACTCTAGTAGAGTACACACAAACATAATAAAATAAGTTTAGGCATAAACCACATATGGTTAAGCTCATGTGTGAAATGCGGTGAAGCAATTGCGAGCTTTTGTCAAGCAGAGATGAACTACTGCACTTGATGCACTTCACCACAGTTATTCCTTTGCATTGTGGGTTTTTGCAACGTTGTCGGTCCTCTGTGATTTGAGGCCAGTGTGATGTCTCATCTCTTCTAGTAGTGGGCTCTGGAAATTGGTTTGGCTGGGCCCACGTTTCTTCTTTAGATTGTGTTGCATATCAATTCTGATCTGCAGATGGTCTTCCTCTTTTCTTTTATGTGTTTTTCCTTTGTTTTAGAAGACTCTCGGCCACACTTGATTTGAAATCCAATAAGTCCATTATGTCTTTTTTAGTTAATTTTTGCTCTTTGCAACTTCTTCGGTAAACAAGCCATGAGTTTACGAGTGTGGAGATCCATGAAGTGGAATAAAAACTTTAGGTACCATTTCTTGGATTTTATTTTTATTCTGTAGTATGCAATCAAGCCAAACCAAGAGGTTCTACACCTCCCATAAAATTTTGTTGTAAGTTACTACAGCTTTCGGGGCATGGAACAAAAATTTCCTTTTGATTATTTCCTATCATATCTCTTAACTTCTGTCAATGGAAAGCGCACTTTCAAAAGTCGAAACTAAGGTTACTCCTCTGTTGTCAAACCATTTGATTGCTCTCACCTCAAATGTCATCTTTTTCATGTTTCTTTTCTTCAAATGATCCTCTTCCTTGTGCTTTCATTTCTTTATCTTTGGGAAAGTGTAATCCCGGAAACCGACCAGTCCTTATGGTAGATAATCCACCAATGCCTAGCTTAGAAAGTTCAAAAAAACAGTGGCAATGAAGAAAACCAGTTGTCAAAGAAAAGTAGGTAATCTTTCTCCCTTGGAATGGTGTTGGCCATTTTTCAGAACTATATTTGAGCTCGCCCCAAGATCAGGAAAACCAGGAACTGGCTGAATTTTCCCACAGTAAAATTTCAAAGTTATATACAAGTCCTTTTGTAATCACACAAAGCAAAAGATTTTATAACCCCATTTTTTAGGTTTTTTTGGATTGTATTGTCGAAGTTTTGAGTTCCCCTTATAAGGAACAAATCTGTTCATCAACACATAAGTGCTGTTCCTTGGAAATCATTTTGAATTTTTCCTTTAAATGATCAAACCATGGGACGAATTTTGTAAAGTCTGTCACGCTCAGGATCATCTTGGATTGTAGTTCGTGTTGTCATTCAAATGCAAGTTATTTTTTATTTCAATCCAACGATTTCGACCCATAACATACTGCTACTTTTGGGACTCTTGTCAAACTTGCCCAATACATCCTTGCCCTGGGAAGGCAAAAAATTGACATTGCAAAACAAATACCAATATATTGTTCGAGTTCATTCCTGGTCAAGTTCAATGGCTTGTTAGGATTTTTTTGAATTGCAAATAAATTTGACTGATCTACAATTCTATCAAGAATTGAGTTGTCAAAAAATTCTTTAAAGTATTCTATAGGAGAGGCACGCACAGTACTTTCAGGAAGGAAGTGTGTCTTTCCAGATAAACAGGCTCTCTTACACTTTCGGCAGCATCCACATTTGTCCAAAGTGGGGGGTGGAGGCTTATCTTTGTTGGTCTTCCTTGGTGCCTGCGTAGAAGTAGACGGTTCTTCCTCTTCTGCTTGACTTGAGGTTTCATTTCGAATTTCTGCCTAAGTTGTCTTCTTCGGAGTTCATTTCTTCGTCTAAGGACAAACACAATTGAGTTAGATCATTATAATATTACATTTACATACACAAAGTAATAAGTATCACCAATAATGTCAATGAGCTGTGCTTTACCATTATTGTATTTAGATTGCATAAAATCTTTCCAGTCGGTTTATGTGGGCAAGGTCTGGGTCGTAATCTGGGTCGGCGTCACTGTCGTCTGCACTATCATCGTCACTCGAATCAGGTGGCAGCATACAGCATTCCTCTATTTCTTCACTCGTGAGATAAACCGGAGGACGAGGATCCCTCCTTGATCGATTCATCTCTAATTACAAATATAGGTTTTTTAGTTTTACAATAGCATAAATCTTCGAGACTCTTTTTGTAATGAATTATGCTTATTTGAAAACAAATATGTACCTTGAAAACTAAGTTTATACCCAGCCATTATGGCCCAATGTTGCAAAAAATATACTAACAGATTTTCAGGTTTTGGCCCACTGTTGCATTAAAGACACAATGCGGAATCGAGAGTTTTCTAGGTTATGGCCCAATGTTGCAATAAAGACTCAAAAACGGTTTTCGAGCTGTAAACTTTGAAAATTTGTGAAAACAACTTATGTAATCAATTAATATACTTAAATAATGAAATTCTCAACACCTAGTATTTTTTTGATTTAGCTAACTTACCTTTTTTTGGGAGTATGGCTTCTCTAAAGCTGTTGAATTGCAGAGCATGTAAAATCCAAGAATCACAACAACAAGATGGCTGCCTCTGGACTACCTGTAGTCAGTGTAGCCAATGTTTTGCCACAAAATTTACCACCAGTATGTTGCAAAAACGTAACAATGGGATTTAAAGCGATATTTAACATCTAAAGTCCTAAAAACAAATTAAATGTGGTATGTTGCTAAATCGCAACATGGGGCCGTAAGAGGTTAAGATGTATTCAGTATCATTATATTCTTATATGGGGGAGCGGCCCACGACTAATTTAACGTGTTCTAATTTAACGAATTAATTTTTCGAGGAACCCTCAGTTTCAGTTAAATAGCTAATTTAGCATTTAAATATAAAATATATAAATTATTATAATTTACTCTATGACCCATTTTATCAAAACGTCTCATCGTTATTTCTTGTCTCATCCAATTTAAAGCTGAGTTGTCATGTAGATTATTGTTTGTACATATTTAGTAACCTCACTACCCTATGTGCTGAAATTTACGATGAAGGCTGATTATAAAGGACATTAAACTGGTTTAAAATACCTGTATTACTATGTAGTCAGGTAAAGGTTAGCAAGGACTGAGATTAGATGATGTCACCTGAGTTTATGTAGCGGAACAAGTTTGCAGCAAAACTGGTTTAAATACATCAGATGTGTAGACTGAATAAAAAGCTTATAATTAGACTGGTTGTTTCCGAATCGTATTTGACAAAAAATCTTACAGTACATCTGTATATAATACCAGTTACCTGCGTCATCGCACACAATTTAATAATGGAAAAAAGGTACATTGGGAGCATATTCCTTTTGAGTGACATTCTAAACACTCCCTGAGATCATTGATACTGACTTCCAATATTGTGATCCATTTTAGATTTAAGTTTAAAGGTCAATGTTTTGTGATCCTGTAGTCAGAGAGTGAAACAGGTTTTTTATACAATAAAATCTTACTTCAAGTACGTATTTTTTATGTTTTATTTTGCAGACTTGAACGTGTTTTGTTTTCATACATTCCAGGAATAAAATATAAATAACAATAAAAATATTATTAGCAAGTAAATGTTAAGCTTATAATAAAATAAACTAGAGAACATCATACTTGAACTCACAATGACACAGAATATTCCACCTTAAGCCCCCCTGACACTCTCGTGGTTGATATCATCAAAAGCCTTAATTAAATCGAAAAAGAGAGTAAAATTATGCTCATTTTACTCAACGGCAGTCCACTGCTTTGCGAACAAACAAACATACGATGGAAATTGTGGAGATATTATGATGTAACCAAGATTGAGATGAACATATTATATTATTGGTTTCAATAAAGTAATAGAATACAGTAATGCACTTAAGAAATGTGCTGTAGTATAGTAATGCGCAATACATTTGACGTTTTTTCGAAATGTACCATTCACTCAAATATTAAAACAAAGAGTTGTCGATATCGTTAGGATTGGAAATCGTGTGTGATAACTCAGTAAAAGTTTAAATTATTCCATCTCACGTTTAGATGACGAAGATTACAATTAATAATTTTCTAATTAAATCATTGCCCTCAAAGGGGTTGCCCACCGGCAGCAGTCAAGCCCCTGGCGTGGGTCGAATTTTATTCTAACAATACGTTTTATGTTCAAATTTATAATAAATATTGATTCTAGTGAACCTTTGATATGTAAATTATAAGCATCTTGAAGGTTTTATCTGTTATTAATAATTCTTTTTTGATTGGTTTCTTATCTATTGATATTGTTTAGTAAATTAAAGTTATGCTTTGTTGAAAAGTCTTTTAACAGTGTGCATAACAAATTAATGATTTGTATTTTTAACATCCTATTTCATTGAACAATTTATTCCAATTTTCATGTTGCAATGTTTTTTCAATAGTTTCTCTTACTAAAAATTATCAGATTTTTTTTCAGGTCTAATTGTACTTCTAAGAAACTGGTAAAATAAAAAACTAATTTGTTATTTGAAAGATGATCAAATATGATTGAATGATTTATTTTCCATCATTATACAATTATTTTAGATATACACTTATAAAATTAGGAAATAATGGTGATCTGTTACCAGTATATGGCCAACATGAGTCCAGTATTTCCTTTTTAATACAAAGCAAAAAAATGCCCACTGATATGATTTGATTTGTTATTTCTAAACAAAAGGTAACATAATAAGTTATTTACTGAGCACTATGCGCCTCGTTGTCAACACTTTGTGTATGAAAGCGCAAATTAGATAACCAAAGTAACGAAAATAGCGTACTTTGTTAAAAATGTTTAACTTGAAGTTTAAGTCTTTCTTGATCATTGCCGAGCGTCTGGCCACGTCTTTGCGAAATGCATACAATGGACATCAATCGCCCTGCGGCGGTAAAAAACACATAATAAACTAAATTCATGTCTCAAAATTTGTAGTATAATCTGTAAATATATCCTGTATAAAGGTACATGCCGATTTATAACCGCTATAATTTTATCAGAGATGGCATGGGTGTAATTAAAAAAATATATTATGTAAAATACATATCATTTAAGTAATATAACTATATTTTTAAGTAAAAGATATGTATCTCAGAAGCCCAATATTAGGATTTATACATTTTTTAGGTAAAAGAACGGAGGATGTGCCTTGTAGTTCATCAGATATAGCTATTTTCCTGATTGTATTTCATTATCCAGCGTCGTTTGTCTTGAAATTCTTCATTGTTATTGGGTATTTTTCGAAAAGGTTTAAATTTTCGTCTCATGATTTTTAGCAGTTTTTTAATAGCATTTAATAAGTAGAAATAGTAATTTCGGTCTTTTAAGGAAATGGATGTCAAAGTTACGCGTTTAATTAATTATTAGCATTCTAATCATATTTCCCCGGGGGGGTGGGGGGGGTGGGCGCTCCCATATCCCAGGGAGATAACGAACAATTTTGGAAATTGGGGTAGCCCCCCCATTATGGGTAAGGCTAGATAACGCCTATGATTTACTGCCGTGAGTGAAGGTATGAGATGTAATATGTGAATCGCCGACTAATTCTAGCAGAGATAAAAAAAGGGAAACTCACATTAATCCATGGGAGTCCGTAAATGGGTCAGGATCAATTGTCGTATAAAAAAAAAAAGAAACTGCAAAATGGATATATGAAGTTATTTACCAAGGCTCACCATAGACAAGTGTCATGATTGAGGAACCCTGATACTTTATCGAATTGAAAGTTCCGGTTTAGGTGTTGTTACCTTATCAAACACATGTTCTCTTCTGACAGATAAGAAATAACACCATTAAAAAACATGTGCCAAAGAACACTTAAGTCCTTAATGATGCATACTACTAATATACAGCCCATCGACATTTTAAAGATAACTTTTTTATCCTCGAATTACTAGAGCAAAATTAATTTACCAACTCAGTTTCCCAGAAATATTCCATGATCATTGATGCTCTATATCACACCCCGCTGTTTTTTATTTGTCCAATAATATGTAACCTTTCTTTTAACCCCTTTTGAGTTCTTACCAGAGTTTTTATAATTTTTGTGTACTAAACACAAATTGAAAAGCTACAAAATGGTTAAATTTGGCAATAGTTCCAGAATTGAATATTTCTGTTCTGTTTAGGCAAAACCCTGGAATAAACAATGTGCAACATGTATATTTTTGCTATGTTTAAACTTAGCAGTCTATGTTTTGACTTGAATTTTTGTGTAATCAAGTTTTCTGCGGTGTATAGAGGAGTATTGTACTCCATTATTTATTCTCACTAACAGTCATTGAAAATAGACAACATTAAGTTTTCCGAAAATTTTTTTTTTAGTTAAACGGAGTTCCCATAAGGTTCTAGCCCCTTATACCCATTATTGGTATTTGGTATGCAAAAGAATCTCACACCCCAAAAGTGGAGGAATAGGTTTTATTTTCAAGTTGTAATTCAATCGTAGCATGTTTAAAAGTAATGTGTGAATGAAAAAAAAATGTTGTGCCTCTAATTAATTAGATTAAGGGAAGAATCATCGTGAACGTAAATAACTTGTAAACCATTAAAACTGTATTCTATAATTTATGACAAAATTAATTATTTTTAATGAGCAAGCAAATAGTTTTAGTTAGTTTTTCAGCAAAAGGATAATGAAAAATTACACGAACGGTAGCGTAACGTAAATTATTTTCCACAATCGGATAACATAGATTATTATATAAGTTGCATGGGTAATTTCCACAACAACAGATTCTTGTAACTCAATTTATCTCAGGATTCTACGAAATAGTATTTAAATTCCTCACATGGACGCGAATAAGTACAAGGTTAACAAATAGTAAAAACAAGGGACTTCCAA
>NW_025787167.1:0-37159 GCF_021130785.1 Homalodisca vitripennis
GAGCTGCTCCTAACTAGTACAGCACGGCTCGGAGTCTTTGCCACTCTCCTCCCGGAAAGGCCAAACGCCTGTCCAATGGTCAGTCGACTCTGCCCAGCCAATAAACCGACAACACACACTATATAAAACACACATGAGCCGGGGAGATATAGGTAATAGAACCCGGGCTCAAGACATGAAACATTTAACTGGATTATTTGACTAACAAATGACTTACCCCCAACCCCAACCAATATTGGGGCTTCCCCCCACGTAAACAAAAAAGTTCTGGGTAAAATGAAAGATGAAACTTAATGGTCGAATTCATGCGAGAGTATTGTAGGAGCTACGAGTGCAAGAATGTAATGCGAGCAAATATAGAAGACAAACCATTTTCATAAAGAAGTCTAAGGGCGTAAAAAAAGCTGTAGTTGAAAATGAAATTACCTTTAGCAACTATAAAGACTAGTTTGTTTGAGTAAACATCGAGCACTACAAAACGATGAATAGAAACAATTCAGAGTCCAAGCAACACAATCTCTACAGCGTAGGAAACCTCCATAAAGTAGAGTACTTTCATCAACAGGAACAAAGCGGTTTCGTACTCGAAGACAACATCCGAACCCTAGGTAATGGGGTTCATTAATAGAAATATGCGAAAAAAACTGTATCACTAAATTGTAAATGTATGTTAAGAGAAACATAACTATTGAAATTTAAAGAGTGTATTGCAAAGATAAATTCGAAGACGCTATTTTTACTCCATAGACCGTTACGGTGTCTTATTGTAGGGCCGTCTGGGAGTGGGTTAAAACGAAGCTTGTTATTGGATTTCATATTACAACAAAAGATAGGAGTTTCCGATTCAAGAATCTATTACATGTTTATAGTCGTATTCAATAGAACAACCTGGCATATGTCAGATTCTGCTGTGAACAAATACAGTAGATTAGAAAAACAAAACACCTTAGAAGACACAGAGCGTTTTTCTATTCATCTAGGAGTTCAAGATCTCAATTTCTATCGATGACCAGCAAACTCAAACTACACTTGTGGTATTCGATTGAACCTTGCCTCCTAGAAGAGCAAACTAGTAATCAAATACTATTTCAGTTGAGAGCGACGTCATAATAGGGGATTTCTTGTGTCTACCTGAGTCAGAAGCTGATGGTTCGGGTTGTTGATAAGCAGGTCATACGAAACAATGTTAATGTGTTTATGTCTGTTTACAATAAACAAGTACTATACAAAGAGAGTGTTCCAGGACTTTGTAGGCTCTGACATGACTTTAAACAAATTTGAAGCTCTCTGCTTTAAGTGCTGGAAAACACCTAATGGATTCATATCTATTAATACAACAGCTAACCCACAAAAATAGAAATACATGTGCAATTTAAAAAGGAAACTAAGTGTTGAATAATACTTCGTTGTAAAACGTTACAGCAAACTTGATTTGACGTTCTAGTGTAAACGTAATTTGACGTTTCCAGTATAAACGTGACTTGACGTTCCAGTGTAAACGTAATTTGACGTTCTCTAAACGTGATTTGACCGTTCCAGTGTAAACGTGATTTGAATTTTTGAAGAATAACTCCTGAATCTGTTACTATAAGTATACAACATTGTGAACAAACTAGATGCAAAAGAAGCAAGGCAACTTGAAAAAATTCAGAGTGTCTTAGCTGCAAAGTTCAAAAGTGCTGATGAATTAAAAAACTTCTCAAACAAAAATACTATATCTTCAAATGCTAATGAGACGTCTACCAATCGTAACATATCAATAACACATGATCGACCGCCCTCTGTTTCTAAAGCTAGAAAGTTGGATGAGTTTAAACCGGAAATTACAAAGTGAGTTTGCTCAGAACCATTTTAAAGAGTTAGAAGATGTTCGTGAAAATGAAAAAAGTACGAACCAATCACCAGAGCCATTAGGGAACAACATAGAGAATTGGAAACATATAAGATACGTAGTCAAAACCGTATGAAACAGTTGGTAAGATTTCAGCCTCAAGCATCAGATCGTCGAACGTTTGAGGATGTAGATTACGATGATGAGCCCAGAAGTACAACCTCAAGAGCAATCGATGAAACAGTTGATGGATTCTAAAGTAGTAACACTTGGTTCTCTAGGAGCCCGATACCTTCCAAATCCAACGACAAACCGATTACATTTCATTATGATGACATTATATTAATCAGCTCTCAAAAGAAATACAAAGGGACTGAGGGTCTTTGGAGATTGTTGACGAAAAACAATATAGTAGAGAAGGATCTGTACACCGATGAAGAACTGGAACTCTTACAAGTACATATGGGTGAGGACAAACTCGCTTTTCCAAAGAAACAATCCCAAAAGTAATCGTCCCAAATCAAGTCAAGGACTAAAGTGGAAACATATAATGTAAAACCTATTTGGGATGAGTTGGTGAATGGAAAAATGGTAACAGTTGGTTCAAGGTTACAGGTTTACAATGAAAAACTTCAAAGACCTCATTGACAGGTTACACTACATTCAAGCTCAGGAAGAAGCTGGGAACCACAACTTTCATAATGAAAAACTGTCCTGTGGTTGATTTACTTTACGATGAAAATGGAAGACCTAATTGCTACAACTCTAAAGGGTTTGAAGTATCTAGTCAGATGTTTGTCTGTTTTGCCTGAACATGTTATACAAGGTAAAGGGCTTTTTAACGACATCAAAAACAAGTTACTATTCGAGTTACATGCGCCCCAAGAACTGGAATCTTGATACGTACAACTACTGTGGGCCCGGCACCCTGCTTCACAAGAGACTTGCTAGGGGAGATAAGGGAATAAATCCCCTCGATGAAGCTTGTCAGAAGCATGATATATGGTATAGGGTTCATAAAAACACAGAAGACAAGTGGGAGTCGGACAAAATATTACAAAAGAAAGCTTGGGAGAGGGTTACCTCAGATGATGCTGACTTGAATGAGCGTATGGTCGGCCTAGCAACAACAGGAGGAATGTGGTTGAAACGTAAACTTGGTGTGGGGTTAGGAACTTCAGGATGTATCTACCCATCAGATATATAAAGCAATGAAAGCAAATATTTTTACTATATATATATATATATATATATTAGAACAGTGATCAGTGGTAAAACCAGTGATGGAGAAACTGTATATTGAATTTTCGAGCAGTATAGCAAGAAGTGTGAGTATAGAACTGTAATGCCAGTTTCAGAGCTCAAATTCAATGCACCCACCAACAATAAAACATTCAAATTGGATCATGGAGACGCATTTTATGATTCACGCATAATGTACCACAAAGGAAAGTATGTGCAAAAATCCGATGGATATGATTATCAAACTAACTCTGCCGTCAAAACTGGTACACAACTTCGCGCCTTCTTGTTTTCAAGACAGTAGAACTCCCCGGCATCACCAGCACTACAAAGGGGATTGTTAGTTTACTGTAACACTGAAAAACACTCTGAAGTAGTGGTTTCCTCATCATTCGTTTACAGGAGGTGGGAAGTTTGGAGGCACTCGGTACACTTGGGCATTTTAGGATTAGGGTTCTTTGACCACCTACGTTACCCGATGTACAAGGGAGGTATTGAAATCACATTTACTAGGAATGAAGTATAATGATGCGTTGTTTTCACTGGAAAGGGGCAGGGTCCACAGCAACGGATCCTGGCGATGGGAAAATTGTGATAGAGTCATTTGTGTTACGAGTCCCCATAGTCAATTATACCTGGACTTCCAAAATCCAGTTAATTGATGGTTTGAAACATTTAAGTGACAAGGATGCTTTAGTCTACAAACTTCTTTCAATGGCAATGCATCGACAAAAGAGGGGTGTTCGGTTCATCGCTCAGCTTAGATATTACAAGTGTTTACAAAAAATGTGTACAATTCTAGGATTGTTATAATCGCACTTCACACAAACAGAACAAACACTCAGGCAAAAGATCCTAGTAGATTTGACAGCTGCAACATCAAAAATGTGTCTGTGAAAATTAATGGAGAAAGGTTCCCTCAGGAATTGCAGAATTTTGATATTACTAATGGTATATACAGGATCATGTAAGATCAGTACCTAGGGTTCCGAGAAATAAACTTCGGAGACAATAAGGTGTTAGTAAACCTGAAAGAATTTATTGATAACTCACATTTGGTTGTAATTGACACACATCTAACATCAACCAACAACAGACAGATCTCGAAGTGACCTTCAGATTGTATTAGATTTTGTAAAAGCTATTGCATCTCCACAGGGGAGCAGCGGCACCACAGCATATGTTGTTGTTGTATCTGAGGCACATTTCTCATATGACATTACTCGAAATATAATCAAATTTATTACAAAAATAAATAAAAACAAAACTAAAAAAAGTTTAAATAAAATGTTTTATTTTTTCATTAGTAGGGGCAATTATTGTTTTCATGTCAGTGTTTTCTATATAAGAAAACGTACAGAATGTAAAGTCAGCATAATTATTACAGTTCGGCTATACGAAGCTCAAAACGTAAGCTTCGTACAGCGTACAAAAGACGGAAATCTACAGTAATCAAATTATCTAATGAACAGCTGTCTCACGGAAGTGATCGTATACTTCTTTCTTGTGGGCAACACAAAGCCGTTTCTAGAGCTGTTAAGAACAAAAAAGGTTTACAATTGCTTCTAAGTTACACACCAACTCGTATCTAATAAACAAGGAGGGTTTTTGAAGGAAATTATGGAAATGGTGGATTCGTCAGTTCCTGGAGGTAAACGCTATATCTCTCCATTAATAAGAAGGAAAAGTGGCTCCTTTAGTGAGAGAAAAATTTATAGCTTGGTTAAAGAGTTTTAGTCGATGAGGAGTTGGACACCATTATTGAAAAAGACCCTACGGGTAGAGGGTTGAAAACGACGTATGGGAAAGAAGCTTGATGAGTTCTTGTCTGTGAATAAAAAAAGAGATCTTCCCGCTGTCTCTTGGTGAAATAGAAAAATTAGCAGGTGTATTAAATATTAATAGGTTTAGAGGTGTTTTCATGCGACAGTTACTTCCAGACAAACCTACAAATATTGAAAATGGTATTGTAAGTCTTGGTGACCTTTCATTCTGGTTGTACTCACTGGACGTGTTATGTGAAACGTGGTAAAAAGAAATTCTATTTTGATTCATATGGTGATGTTAATCCTCCAATAGAAAGTAGTCAAGTACTTGGGGCCAAAAGGGCTGGTTTATATTTAGAGCGTATTTAAGGGTTTGTCGATCCTCCTATCTGTGGACATATGTGCCTGGAAGTTCTACGACGAGATTCAGCTGGTGAGGACTGGGAACATATTCTTCGTAATATAAGAAACATAAAAATGCATGGAAACCGTGGTTTTATTTTCAACAGATTTTTGAGACGAAATTTAAATTGGGTCAATACCAACTCAACCCAATTCAGACGAGAATATTGAGCTTTCAAGTGATGTATCAAAATTCTCACAAGATTTATCCGAAGTCAAGAAATTATTGGAATCGCATTTGGTAAAATCGGAAAAAATAATAAATGCGATCGAGATTGTCCCCACTTAGTACCGTAAATGGTAAAAAGATATGGGGCAGCTTCCTACTGAAAACTCACCAGAGAATTGGTCAAGTGACCAAAGCAGTGGAGCCCATATGATGTGGTTGTCAAAGTTTTCAATTGAGTGAATTAGAAGGCAACATATACATCATGCAGAAAAAAATTCAAATAAAAACGAAATAAAAAATATATGGAAAGAGATTTTGAAAGACTTCCATTGATGGGAGTAACTTCATCTAAAACTTGTATAGAATTATAAGTATATAAAAAACTGCAACCATGCTATACTTAAACTAACTGGAACTGAGTCTTGTACTGACTCTCCATCTAGAGAACACCCCATCCACTTGGATCCAAACGCAGAGTATTATATGGCTCTTGTTGGATTTTACTCTGCAGAACAACATATACATCTTGTTGCAACATGAAAAAGTCAATTTTTGGGACTTGGAAATACATTTCATTCCGAAACCACTGATACTTCAATGCGGTTACTGGACTGGACCATTGAACAACTTGAAAACAGTTTCAGAGACTACATAAATCGTTTAATCTTAGTATAAATTCTGACGATTTCAAGATCTTTAAAGTTGTTGACAAAATATCAATTAATTCTAAAATTAAATTCTACTTGGATAAAACCGTTAGTGATCTCTTAGGTTTTGAAACATCTGATGCAACAAACTTGCAAAAAAGAATCTTCTTACTTTAAACTCAAAATGAAAATGTAATTGCATCGAATCCACCGAATCTCAGAGCCGTTGATGTCATAGATATACACTGCAATATTGTCAACAACAGTCTTGTCAATCATGATGTTCACTCTCACAAACATTTGGAGATAGCAATCCTCTACTCCTTTTCCCCTAATGTACCACACGGCTACAAAATATCTTAATCACCTCAAGAAAAAACACTACATACCTCTTCGAAGTGGTTTACGAAAGATTCAAACAGATCACAATCACACTTGTAGACCAAAACAACCAACTGCTCCAGAACAACCATGTAAACAACATCGTCTATTTAGATCTGATCAGTAAATCACAAACACATACATACTCACAATTGTGGTAAATAAACACACGCGCGGTGTCTGCGCAGTGGCGGTGACGGGACAGCGATGAGATGCGCGGTGGTGACCACCCTCGTGCCCACTCTCACACTCTTAGTCGCTGAACCGCACTCTAACAATTCTGTCCCAGATTCGGTCTCACTTGGTTTGTCCCAGAACCGGTCTCAGGTGCTTTGTCCCAGAAACGGCAATAGTATAGTACTTACGGGCATGTTTCTAAAATTTACAGATTGTGCAGGGCCAACAGTTGCAAAATTTTAATGCTGTCCTCTACGAATCTCTGAAGTTCAACTTGGCGATGGACGCACAAAAATACCCCCCGTAAGAAATTTTAGGGTAAATCAACTCATGATATGCCGTAACAAGTATCTGATTAGGGCAATATTGGCCCCGGGTTTCACGTAATGTGATAATTAAAAGTCAACCCCCGATTTGCTTGACCGATAAGCAACGGAATCGGAATGACGGGACAATACTTTATGTAAACAAGAGATTGACTGCCACTGCCACGCAGATTACGTTGGGGGATGTGTTTGGAATTAGTTTTAGATTTTATTTATTTAGGAGAACAGTTCAACATACTTGCACTTTACAGAACTTTTGATAGCAATTTACACTTCTTTATAGATGAGTTAGAAAATTATTATTGGAAGAACGTTTAGAAACAAAATGTGTGTATTGATAGGAGACATAAACATAGACTTGCTTAAGAACGAAGCGCTGACGTATAAATACATGAATTGTTTACTTGGGACGGGACTTGTGAAATGTGTAGACAAACCTACTAGAGTAACTGAAAACACTCAGTCTTGTCTCGATCACATTTTTGCACGATATAGAGATATGAGTAGAGTTAGAGGAGCTGTGGTTGAGACAAGCCTCACAGATCATTACAGCACTATTTTGACAATAACCGGACCTACTGCCACTAACAAGACACAGACTGATACAGCTACGTACGTAGCCCGAAATGTTACTTGCTGACAACCTGACACGTGCCCACTTGGAACCCGTACTTGAGTCCTTGGAGGTCAATACTTGTTCCACACTATTTAACGATATAGCACTGTAAAGAAATCACTCGAGAATGTCACAAATTTAAGTAATAAAATATCTCTAGAACTAAGAGACGTAAGCCTTGGATATCTGCAGGATTGATTTGTTCAATAAGAGCGAGGGATAAGCTAAGTAAAAGAATTAAAAAACTACCTTTTAATGTGCCATTAAAACATTATTACCACAACTATAGCCAAACTCTAAGCACTTCATTAAAACACGCTAAGAGAGAATATTATCATTCTAAAATTACTGAAAACATAAAAGAGTCTAGAATGTTTTGGGGAATAGTAAATGAATTGGCGGGTAGGGTGCAAAGCAGAGACACATTTCTAATACAAAAGTTTCTGCCGACAAATTCAAACATTTCTAACCATAAAATTACTCAAGTAGCAAATGATTTCAATAATTATTTTGTGTCTGTTTGAAAACGTTAGCCGATACAATTAACCCGGTAGGGGACCCAGTGGTGAGCGATAGTGACTATACACTGGATGCGACATTTAAGTTACGTACGGTGACAGAACTGGAAATAATACGGCACGTGACAAATTTACGTGGAGGCTCTGTCCCGGGTCATGATGGCGTTTTTGCACGGGTCCTCAAGAACAATTTAAGCCTTTTATGAAACCACTGCTATACTTGATCAATTTAAGTATTACCCAGGGAATATTCCGTTTATAATTTTAAGTTAGCTAAAGTGTACCCTTTGCACAAGTCAAACAGCTTTACTGACAAAAACAACTTCCGTCCGATATCCCTCTTGAGTGTCTTTGCTAAGGTACTGGAGAAGGTAGTTAAGGAACAGCTCGTACACTTTTTCCAGGTAAACAATGTACTTTCTCAGTGTCAGTATGGGTTTAGAGACGACAGGAGTATTTCGGATGCATTGTTTGATTTAAATAAAGAATTAAATAATGCAATCTCAGAAAACAAAAAATCAATGCTAATCTTTTTAGACCTCAAAATAGCATTTGACTCTGTCGATAGAAATAAGTTAATGAATAAACTAGAACAATTAGATATTAGGGGCATGGCCCTTACTTGGTTTCAAAGTTATTTTACCAATAGAAATCAATATGTCTCAATTTGTAATGTTAGTAGCGATGCAATTAATGTAGACTACGGTGTAGTTCAAGGGAGTATACTTGGGCCAATTCTATTCTTATTATATATAAACATTATTACCTAGCTAAATTTAAATGGAAAAATAACGCTATTTGCCGACGAAACACTTATTTTTCTGAAAGGAAATATATGGGCGGATGTGAGACGAGAAGCATTAAGTGATTTAATGTTACTGAAAAAGTGGTTTGATAAGAATGTCCTTTCCTTAAATATAACTAAAAACAAAAATTTATGCCAATCTCTTTTGAATCCTCAATCGGATTATGTCTTAAGAAATCTGATCATACATTATTGTGGAAATCATAGTAACAGTACCTGTATTTGCGAAGCAATCGAAAAAAATAAACTCGTATAAATATATTGGCGTTATTTTAGATTTCCGTTTGAAATGGTCAGGTCATACTGAATATCTCAAACAAAAGACCCGAAAGTATATCTTTGCCTTTAAGAACCTTAGGGATATTCTTGCTGTTCAAGAAATGAAAATGGTATATTATGCACACGTGCAATCTCTTTTTGCATTTGGGATAATTTCTTGGGGGGCAGCTTATAAATCAAATCTTGATCCTCTGTTTACGGTTCAGAAATCAATTTTGAAAGTAGCTTTTAAAAATGTCATAGTTTTTCAACATCTATTTTATTTCAAGAAACTAAAATGTTTACAATAAGACAACTTTTTATAAAATTTCTTTTAATACACATGTATAAAATTTTAGATGATTTATTTGAAAGAACTCAACACACCCATAACACACGTTATTCTAGATCAACAGAAAATCTACCACTGCAATTAACTAAATCTTATTCAAAACACCAACTCATACTATCTAGCTCACGTGCTTTTTATAAATATGAGTAACAGTTTCCAAATTTTTTCAATGAAATTTCTACAATTATTTTTAAAAGGAAAGTTAACCAGTGGTTATTATCATTGTCTATTCAGGAGGCCGAGGCAGTGTTTGTCTACGAACTACGGGCGGACAGTTTGATATGTGAACAGCCACCACTCCTATCCCATCATCATTCACTATCACTACCCCATTATAATCTGCGGTGACCCTGCTTATTTACCCTTGTTGCTAATGTGTAAATGTTTTTAAAATTAATAATATTCAACGCTTTAAAACAGGTACAAATTAAAATTACACGGTATTTTCCTTTTAATATATTCATTCCATATTCACTTATGTATGTGTACGTATGTGTATGTATGTATATGCATATATGTATGTGTGTGTATGTATGTATGTGTATGTATGTGGTATAAAATAGTGTATTATTTTGTATTATATTTTATATTTATTTTTTTTATTTATATCCAGTCCGTTATTTCTTCAAGCGTGATCAACTCGAGTCTGCGCACAGGCATCATAGCCCATGCAGCCTCATTTCCCGAGGACAATGTTTTATACATTATGCTATTTTTATTATGTTTATTCTATTATGATTATTTCTTATGATGTTTATTCCTTGTTCTCATTTCAAAACTCCGTTCGGTAATGTAATAAAAATTTAGAAGTTAATTGTACAGTTTGGATTGTAATATTGTACATATATTTGGGAAATAAAAAATCTATTCACTCAATTCATTCATGTATTCATTGATTCTAATTCCTTCGGATTCCAAAGATGTTTATGAGAGAACTTCCTCCAATATGTGCCATTAAGACGTCCGAAACACATTTGTACTCCACTGGTGGTTTTACACCACTCGTCACTCCACTACGCAAATCGATTATTCACGTGGTCGATGGATGATTGTTGTTCATCGCATTCACGTTGAGATTATACATCAATATGAATTCGTATTGTTGGTTAACGAGGTCAGTGAGCGATGCTAAACTTATACTAACAATGTAAAGTAAAATATTTTAGTAATAATTTATTGTATATTAAAGATAACCAACATTTAGTGGTTGTAAACAAAGTAACTAAAATATAATAACCGTATTATCTAGTTTATTTCCACTGATTAGTCTCATAATATATAATAGTATTTGTTTGCAATACAGTTCACTCTTGAACGTGGAGTTTGATATTTACATGAATTACACTTTCGTGTGTACGCTATAGAACATAAAGGACAGTATTATTTCTAAAGCAGATAACTCCTTCCTTTGTGAACTTATTTACGGATTTATTATTTAAGTTTGGTTACGTAACATTGATACAATCAAGGACGAACCACTAAAGTAATATTCTAACTTGAACCGCTCAAATACCGATCGCGTTGAACAATGCCCCGCTTATATCAGTGTTCTTATAGTTAAATGTTACATCGCACTGTAACCAGTGTTTCAAACAGACGTATATATATTTTTAAGGTTTATATAATGTATATATACAATATATAGTATATTTTAATATATATTTATTATATTATATTTATATATTATATTTATTAATATATATTTATTATGTATATAATTATTTTAATATATATATATTAAAATATTCAGATTTGCCTTTGAATCCTTGGCTATAACATTGAGACATGCAAACTAACGAGAGTCAGCAGTTATGGGGTGCAAGTGTAAGTATCCACAGACCCTCAGGCATCTCATACCAAGGATCTAATTAGGACACAATCATGTTTCAATTGAAGCATATTCAGGAATTGTCTTTCTTTTATCTCAAGGAAACAATAATCCAACAAGCGTATTTTGTTATCAAAAATAATAAACGACTTTAGTATGATGTATTATTTAGTAGGTTGATTTTTTATAACTGGTATATTTTATCATATAACTTAGTTTATCAGATATACACTTCTGTTTCTGTGCGCACCTTAAACATTTTCTATGCGATTCCCTAATAAACTAAAACCATAATTCAGCTGTAATTTCACTCTAACAGAGAAAAATCTTTGATTCTAGGATAGTTTTATGTCACTTTACGGGAATAGCTTTTATATATGAATCTAATGACTGGAAGAAGAAACAGGATATGATAAAAATGCAAAATATATTTGTTAGCCAAACTCTTTACGTTTTTAAAATTAAAAAACAAGAATTAAAACTTACGTTTCTCATGAAATGCATTTATATGTGACATTATACATTTGGCATAACGTATACCAGTGTAGCAACAACAAGTGGCTTCTGAATCATGAAGTCGTGGTAACTAAAATGAGGTGCATGTGGCAACAGTTGTTTTGTTCTCAGGTACTAATTGGCTTGCAGATTTCGATGTATGTTTCACTAAATATGTCACTTTCGCTCTAGAAACCAAATATTAATAGGTTAATATATAAATATTGCTATAAATGTTACTTATTATCATTTTACTTAAAATCCCGTTCCAGTAAACTTTAATATCGTTGGTTGATTACATTTAATAATAGAATTGCATAAAAAGACTTTTCGAAGTTTTACAAGCATTGAGGAATAATTTCACATATGTTTAAGATGACGTGCTTTATAATTTGGGAATGTTACGGTATTGATATCTTACCTTCTCTCATGTGTAGAGCACGATTTGTGCTTCTCCTGAGCCCATCAGCTATTAAACCAAACGTGTAATATCTTTAAACAACAATAACTTTTCCTCTATTAAAGAAGTTTTTTCCCATAAACCATATGATCATAATGATATAGTTCCGCACTTTTTATTGAATAAAAAATTGGCATTTATAATATGGATATAGGAATTACTTTAATAAAACAGTATATTTTTACTCAAAACATTGGTAATTTGAACGTACCGGTCAAAATATACATCTTTCCATTTACAACTATGCAAGCTCTTGAAATGCAAATTGTAACGGAGCTATGGTAGGACGGGTTAATTGAAGACAATATTGAGTTAAGCTCCAGTTTTTGAACTAGTTCTTTTTGATTATCCGTCGTTCTTATCCCTTCAGATGGAAAATTACTCCAGATTCCAGTACTCAAGTCCGTGAGAGCGTCAGATTTTAGACGCTGCACCAAGCGGAATTTGAAATGGAGCTTAAATCAATATTTTCAACCAACATCAGATCACACACTATGGGACATCATTTTTACTCAGCGATATTACAAATTTGATTAAATTCCAATCTTACATATTTAGAACAATATATTTTTTAAAAACTAAATTGCTATCCTCAGTTTACAAAAAACATGTGAGTTTGTTCTTATAACATTAAGATTATATAAATAGATACGAAGTAATGATTGAAAGCCAGGTACAAAAGACTTTGGCCTATAGGGGTTTGACTATAATGTATAAGTGAAATCGGGCATTAGACAAGTTTGAACCAGGTAAATGTAGTCTGATGACAGTACTCTCTGACACTTGTCACAGGTAGTGTCAATAATAAAATATTTATAAGGCAGTGAATGGCGTTGAATTTAAGACATCTAGTTTTATATACGTAGAAGATTCTTTGATCAATAAAATTTTTTTCTTAACAATTGAATTTTAAAGTTATTTACCTCCACAGTCTAAAATTGGCATGCAACAATTATTCATCAGATTTTAAACGAATGTTTGTTCAGATAACATCGAATACAAAGGAGAGCCCGTTTCTTTCATCCTCATTTATTTTGACGACTTTTGTGTTTGGTACATCACGTTTTATGTTTCCTAGTAACATTTAACAATTTTAAAAACCTTTGTTCTATTTAATTTTCAAATGGTTTCGCACTTTGACTGTAACGTTTGTATTGAGAACTCTTGATCAATGTGTGTACAATTAAGCTTTATGTTTATGTAAATTTATTTAGTCTCATAATGTTATACTTATCGGTTTGAAAAAAAAATATTTTGAATAGTGATTTAAGTCAATATCATTTATTTATATAAAATTTATAAATAAATAGTTAGAATTTTTCAATAAAATAAGCAACGATTCATGTTAAGTATTAAGATTATCCTAAAAAAATATTAGTAAATAACTAGAATGACCTTTTCCCCTTCCCTTATGCAATAACACGGCAAATTTTTATGATTTTTTCAATCCATTTAAACTGCCAAATATAAATAAAAGTTTTTACTTAGCTTACATTCTCTTTTGGTAGTTCCCAAGCATTCTTAGGAATACATTGTATATAGGAAAAGTGTCAGTCGCAGGATGCATGGTAGAATTAAAAGTGTAACTTTTCTTAGAGAACTCAATTTCACATTATAGCTAAGCAAGCATCAACGCAGGATCAGAATTTGCGAGCAATCTTAGCGAACAGTTTCTGTCTAGATTGGGAATGAATAGATTTTGTTAACTGTTAAATCTCGTTAGTTATAATTCAACATTCGATAGTTATGTATGGCTAGTACGTATGGTGATAGTTATGTATGTAGGTGGTATTTGGAATACATTTTAATAAAAAACAAATCACATTTCATCAGCTATTTCTTATCAGATGATGGTGCAAAGACGTTATCTTATTGTGCTGTAATTTATTTTTTGGGTTTACATAAAAATAGTAAATATCTAATCTTTAATAACTGTTTTGTGGGTGTGTGTTATGGGGGATTTAAATTAAAATCTGGTAAGTTAATATTATGTGTAAATTTTTAAAATATTTTCAAAGCCGTTCAGTGTTTCCTCTCGAAATACATTAAGATTATTGTTTAGTACGAGTACTTTTAGAGTTATCGAGAGTTTTCAATAAGTTAATGATGGAGAATAACTGGAGACCAGATTTGTTGAGTTTACTTTCAAAATGCTGTTAATTGCAGCCACTTGTTGGAGAAACTTCTCTCCGTTATTGCCTGTTTTGGAAGTCTTGTTATTGGAGTTCTTTAGTTTTTCAAATGTTGGTACCTCGGGCATCTGATGTTGTCTACATAAAACAAACATAACTTTACGTTATTATATGATTATACTAATTACAGTGCAAAATGTCGAGTTTTTTACAATGTATGTAGGATACTATTTTACCGCTTTAGTTACCAAAGCCACGCAGTGGCTACTTTTGAGAGTATGGCATGTTCTATTTCATTGTTAAACAAGCCACCCTTATCTCCCTTCACTTAGTCTTCTCTGAGTCTTGCTATCAAGACAGATAAGTTTTAATCTTAATTAATCTTAGTTCATCCTTGACACATGTTGGTATCTTAAGCTGTAAAGTGTTGTGAATTACTCGCAAGTTTTTATATAATTAACCTCACATTATTATCTGTTTACTAATAAGTCTTCGTTTGTTTCCATCTGAGACATGGGGTCGTTTATGTGAACACTGTGCCTTGTGATGATAGTTTCAAAATTCAAAAGAGAATAGTTTAAATAATAATTGAATTGAGGTATGGACATCAATTCAAATAAGAATTACTCAACATTTCGTTTAACTTCTGGTCCTTTTAATAATGAGCACTGAAAATGGGTACCTAGTGTATGATAATTTTATTTTTTTTTAATATCATAGTAACCTATCGTATTACATTCAAAGTGCTTTCTATGGAAGTTACGTACTTTGACTTTGAAGTTCTTCTAAATTAATGTAAAATAGTTCAAGTGTTACCGAAATAGTAGGAGCTGATTACAAAATACACTTAATGTTGTTTAGAAATTTCAGGCGAAGCCCCAGGTATGTGCTAGTAATATATAATACTCCAGAAAAATTTAAATAAAATACATTTACTAAAATATGACAATCAATGATTATATTCATTACTGTATTACTATTGATATGTACGTAGACACTATCTACATTAAATTGGGTGTCTGTAGGAGACGTGTGACTCTAATCAACTTGTAATACGCACCTCGTACAAGCTGCATAGTTAAGGGATGTAAGGTATTTTAATGAACGTTTATACTAGCAGTGCATTATACGTCTTTTCATATCCTCAGAGCATCTTAAGGCATCATAATGGATTGAGAAAAGAGTTTATAAAACGCAAATTTAATAATAGGAATAACTTAATGAACTATGTAATTTCAAAAATGTATTGATAAAATTATGGGTTAGGTTTTAGTAAGAGAGGTAAAACAGACCGAACGAAAATTAAAAACATCTTTTCTTCTCTTATTTAAATTATTATCTAAAATATCAAAATAGACTTATAAAATACCGAGTAACCATTCATACACGTATTAATCTAATCATCATATATTACTTTCGCTCTTTCAACTAACTTTGTTTATAGTTTGTGTTTATTTAATAATATATGTATGCATGTTTCATTTCATTAGAATTATATAATGTAAATGTATTGATATGAAAATGATTGAAAATAACTAAAATGTTTACGTATATAAATATTTTTTTAGTTGTGTTTGTTTTTATTATTGTTTTATTAAATTGTATACTTCCTCGTTAATAATATGAAACGGTACAGAAGATGGAAAAAGGGACGAAATTCGGGCATATCTTCAAGTTATCTTAGGTTATTAAGGTTGTAAGTTTCTTATGAGACTTCATTTTCATGGTAAAAACGGGTCGAGATAAAGATATTACTTTATTAAAATTTTTATAGCTAATAACTGAAATAAGTAATATAATATTTTAATAAATAAACTAAAAATTTCATTTGAAGTCTCATTTCATTAATAAGTGTGATAATCGTATTCTCAAGTTATAGTTAACAGTAAAATTAACAAATGTATTACATTGATCCCTATTTTTGTTTAAATATAAAACTTTAAACTCATGAAAATTCCATACATTTGGAAGGGGTTGCGCATTATGTTTAATAACATACACAGATGCAATAAACATAACAAACTCAAAAATACATGTAAATAGGTATAAACATAAAATCTTTTTAGTAAGTCCATTTAAAAACTCTATCCAAAACAAGTATGAGTATGTTGTGGTTTTTTTTACAAACTCATTGAATGGAAATTGTAAAAAATAGCTACAACATCTAAAATATGTATTAATTCGTCCCATCCCTGGGGTAGTAAGAGAGGTAATTTCGAGTATGGTATGAAATTCAATTTTGTTTCAGTAGGTTTTATTATCGTGTTTAATTAAAGACAGACAATAAAGGTAAATGTATTTTATAGACACCTTAAAATGTAATATTTGTAGAGGAAATAATATGTTTAAAAGTTAATTGTTTAAGTTACGGTACTACACTCGCTGGTACTTGCTAGGTGTCATATTATACATAACTTAAAAAACAATACCACAACCGCGAATATTTGTAATATAAAAATATAACTTTCAGGTGTACACAAAATTTCAAAATGCTGTTGAAACATTTCATACATGTATAGCGTGGAATAATCTACATAACAGTTTAATTCGATAGTATATGTTATTAAATCAATTTATAATTGTTATACAAACGATTGCATAATAAGAATTCTATGTCAATATAGACGGTTTGCAAATTTCTTCAGAACATAAAGTGTGCAAAGTTAGTTTGTAATCAATGGTTTATAAGTTCACCGCGATAGTAGTTATTTCTCTAATAACAGACCAACAATTTTAACATACATAAGGTTACATACAAGGCCTGTATACATGCCATTTCGGTACCGATATAATTCCGTCCCTGTATGGCTATAGATTAAAATTTTTCGAAATTGTTATTATGAATGATACAACTAAAGTCTTTTTAAACCTCCCTTTCTCTCTGGAGATGGTGATAGAGGTGCGGCTAGATCCAAAGAAAGAGAGGTCCCAAGTTTAAAAAATTATATATAAAACCTTTCCTCTACTTTGTTATGCTATTCTTGTAGACAGTTTTCGTCTAACGCAGTTATCAGAAGAATGAGGCTAAGTGGTATGATTATGTGGAATTGATTAATAACTGCAAAAAGAAGCTATTCACTTTTAAAAAACTAGAATTGTTAAAGAGCTTTATTTTACAAGTCGTAGAACCAATTTGTTTTATTTCTATGTTATAAGAGTATTATAATATAAAACAAAAAGTACAAATTCTGAAAATTTCACGCCTATATATCGATATAAACTGACATCATCGTCTTTAGCTCTCCATAATATGCACTAGCTTTCCTAAGTGATCGATAGAGCAGTTATCAGTATTCAGGGCACGTGATTTCACAGTAAAATATTCTTTATTTTATTCAAAAGAAGCACACTTCAAGATAAGTTTAAAACTAACTTAAGGTTAGTATTTATTTCTTTTGATATAAATAATACTTAAAATACTGTAAGCATGGTGTAAATAAATTAATCTAATCTTGTTATCTCAAACGGGTGTTCTCATTTATTCTCTGTCCTTGACGCAGATAGCCCTTCACGACTGTTACTAAATAGAAGTTTCCTTGTATTAGTACATTCTGTAAAGTATAATGATTTTTAGAGTTAAAAAATTTTGTAAAGTGTAATGGAAAGCTTTCAAGAGAAGAAATTCCCTTAGACTATACGTGATTTGCCTTAGTAGAGATTATATAAAGCGATGATGAATATTGCTTTAAATTCACCCAACGATGCCTACCTAACTTTCAAAATAATATCGTTGTACTCCTAAACGTTAACAACTTAATTTAAACATAACACTGATAAAAGTACTGTAAGTAATTTTTGCTATTCAAAGTGGGTTAGTTGTATAGTAATAGGGTTTATTGCAAAAACGTTACTTCACAACAAACTGTCTCTAGCGTATTCTACTGATATTCAAATCAGTAAGAAACTGAGTTTTACATTGCTACTTGGAACATTTCATTAGGAAATAGGGTGCGTTACGTTTATTCAAATTTAACCTGAGTATTAGCTTTAAAACGTAGTGATGGAAAGAATAATTTGTGATCTAAGACGTAGCAATATAAAACATTTATATTGAACAAAAAACCATTACCAAACTTCCCATATGTATTAAGCCCTATAACTGACACCCTTTTTGTACAAAATTCCAATAATAATGTTAAGAAAATACAATGAGAAATAACTATACCAACAGAGTAACACTAATAATTTTATAAATGATATGACTTTTTTTACAAAAATAATGTTATGAAATCTTTTTAAAAAAGGAAAGGTTATAGATACCTTCAAGGTGTTTTTAATACATACCTAATTTCCATGACATGCGGAGTCCATGTTATAAAAATAACACGACAATTTCACATTGACTATTTTACGTCACTTATTTTATTTCGTAGAAAAAGCTGAAACAAAGCTCTTTAAATATATTTTACAGGTACCTATGAAGGCGAATAATTGTTTATATTGTAAAAACAATTTATTAAGATGGTTTTACATTTATATCCGTATACATTATTGTACTATATAGGTTATTATGTTATTAAATACACAGTAAAAACATGTATTACACAAAAATCTGGTCGATATTTAAAATTCCTTTTACGGAGGGTGAGTGGAGCATGCCAATGTTTTAAATTTTATATTTCAATTGAGCTATCATACAGCCATGATACACCATATATATTTATATCTGCTTTTGAACATACATTTTTGCTAATTGAAACGTTAGGATAAAATATTCTTAAAATTATCCTTAAAATTAAAATAGCTTATTATCAAAAGAATATATACCAACGATGTATATATCATAAAATCACAAAAAGTGAAGATATAAAGACAAAAGTTGATATTTTTGTGAAGAATTGGTTGTATATATACCTTTTGTGCTTCTTTCGTTTTGATTAAATGCGTTTAAAAAATTTAATTCCTTTCTATAAGTCGTAATAAATATATATAAGGCCATAATAAAACCATCTTCTTTTCTTAAATTCTATTCTTTTCTTAGAAATATTTATTATAGTAATTTACTACAATTCTAGAATAGAACCCTTGCGCTCTATAATATCTTTTCCTCCATCTTTAGTTTCCTCCATTGAACCTTGCCGGTATGTGTCTAGGGACCCTAGGACCTCTCTGTCATGTTTAATTACCGGATATTGTACAGAGCATTTCCGGTAAAATTTAAATCATAAATTATTTAATATTTTGTGGATAAAAACATAATTCATGTACACTCACAGTTAATACTATATTCTCACCATAGACCGTCAACAATTGCATATAAAATTGGTTCACTATTTACCACTTAAAAAAAGAACAAAATTTACGGAGCTGTAATCTTGCGTGCCATCTACAACTCATGCTTTTGTCCCACTGTTGACAAAAATGTTAGAAAAATTTTAAGAAATGACTAGTAATGTAGCGTGGTAAATGTGTCTTGTTTCTAAAATTTACAATACTCTTTAATGGCATATATATATTGTACCGTATGACGATAACACATGGGGGTGGTGACTTCTGAGGTCGTAGTAATAAATACTAGAAAAACAAAGTTTACTTATAAGTTCAGTTTAATTACGGAAAACTTAAAAGCACCACTTTTAGATGGTAAAGGAAAAGTTATGTAATGCCACGTTGCTGCCAATTAGAATATAATAACTAAAAGTATATCTTCTAGGTGGGCCTAAAATATCCAATGTTCTATTGAATTATGCGTACGACGTTTCTACTTTACAAAACAATAATATTTCACTTCCCTTCACAATTTGTAGACTCACAACCCGGGTGTCGGCGTCTTGGCATGAGACATTGAAGCTGTAGTCTAAGAACGGTTATTTCTAGAAGAGGAGTAGAAGTTGGGAAGCGGTAGCCATCTATTCAAATAAACACGTGGGATACATCAGCTACGTAAACTCGCCTAAAACAAATTTGCGACGGTATTAGCCATTTAATGATACAAATTACTATTTATAACAACGTGCTCGTCGCCATAAGGACGACGCCACAACCTTTTATCTATCTCCATCAAGCAAATAAAAGATCTTCAAGGGTAAGTTACTTTACTATTCACATCTTTACTTTACGTTACGTTCATTTTTATACGTTTGGCATCAAAGGGCTAATTTAATAATACGAAAAGATAAATTTTACTTACGGACAAAGCGCGCGCGAGGTCTGATCGCTTACGTAGTTGGGGCTGCTACAAAGGGTTAGAAGAAAAAATTCATACGCGTGCCAATTAGGTAGTTACTCCGCCCAATAATTTAGTTCCGGAACAATTGGATGTAAAATTAAATATTATATTATACTGGCTGATTAGGTTGCGAAAATTTACATTGTATGAAATTTAATTAACTAATTTACGGTACAATATATAGCGGAGTATAGTGTTACAGACGGAAGAGCCAACAGTTTGATCAAAAGCAACGAAATGCACGAAAACGATTGATGGAAACAAGCTTCAATTACTGGAGAGACTCAAGTGCAAAATGAGCTGTCACTTTCATATCAGTTCCAGCTGACTTCTGTACAATTGAAAAACTGGTGTAAACCAAACTGACGAGAATACCTTCAAAGTAATCAAGGCAGACCAAGGTAACGTGGAATCGTAATAACTGCCAATCAGTCACAGATAACACTGGTTTATTCAATGAGAATATTTACACTCAATCATCAGAGAATTAGTCTATATTACATCCGTCAGAATGACGATTGTGTGCAAGAGAACAAATCTTACCCTGAAAATTAATCTTTTCTGATAACAAGCAGATAAATTGACATATTTGTATTGAAGAATATAAATTAAAATATTTTTATACACTATTCATAGGTTTTTATATACGACACGTGTTGTAAATGCCCGGTTTAAATAAGTTGAGATAACTTAGGGTACGTTTTGTAGTTTAATGCCCATAGTAAGTGATACGTTGCATTTTGAGATCTTATATGGTCTCTTATCAGATATATAACAACGCCCAGAACGAAAGATTATCTTATAAAACATTAATATATAGCACAAAAAGTCGTAAAGGAAATGCTGTGGTTGCTCAGAAGATAAACAAGAAAAAGAAAATGTGCAGTACTAGTACAAAGAATTTTTGAATGGCGGGAAATTAAAAATTGAATTTCTACACAGATCAGTGAAACATCAATCAGAAGTTCGAACTGTGTGTCTGGTCAGGACGTTTAGTTAAATTATAGAAACAGTTTACCACAGTAAAGTAAATGCTTAGAGATATAAACTGATTAATAATACCGTTCTCCAAATCATTATACTCTACTGATCGATGGCCCTTGTCTAATAACTACAAAACAGTTAATTTCTAATTTAAAGTCTGTCATTTATTGTTTTTAAATATTCGCTTCTTTAGTGAATAATCTGAACGTTAAATGGAGCTAAAATCATTCATTCCTATTTAATCAAGCATTCTACGTTACCTACGTTAGATAAAAAACACTCGGTTTGTGATCGTGTCTTAAACATCGTAGTGCACTCAGTTATGTGTCCACCTGATAATAAAATAAGATCACGTTTTATCTACTGCACATTGGTTAGTTGCTGGGTGAACCACATGTCCTATTTGTATTTTAGGTGTCTCTGTTGACGTGTAAAACGCTAACTTGTTTGGATCGCCTCAGACGAATATTCACTCCAGATTCCGGGAGGCATCTCTGTTCCAGTGTCAGATTTCTGACTCTACATTAAGCGGAAGGTGAAATGGACACAAAATTATATGTAAAAACGATTATTTTTTAATCTATTTATCCCATTATGTGAGCTAGATTCATAGAACAGGTTATAAAACTCAGTCGCGTTTAAGACTTGAACTGTTGAGCGGCGATTGTGTCTCAACCCCAACATTTATTATCAAGCCTTTATCTTCGTCTATTTATGGAAGAGATTTGAATAAGCGTGAAATTTTTCATCTGTTTAATTGGAAGGTATTTTAAACTACGTTTTTGAAAACGTTCTTAATAATTTTGATGTGATCGTATAGTTTCCTTTTGTTATTGCTTTATTTGAACTACGCAAAACGTGCGTGAAAATATTTTGGCACCTTTCAAATTTATTTAATAGTTTTGCTATGGTATATATTAATGTTTGCTTGTACGCCACACACGATTGTTGGTAAATATATTTTAAAATTGTTGGAATTCAAAAATATGAATTAAATAAATTCATACAAATTTTGGGGACGTTATATCACAATGAGAAAAATTCACATAAATTCCGTATGTCTTTTTGTCAATGAAAACGTTTATTGCAAACATTACAAAATACATTTTGTTCTTTAATTATATATTCAAAAATCTAATAGTTATAGTATATTGCGTGACTTACACAAAATACAAGTTATGATGATTTAATAGTTTTGCTACGGTATATATTAATGTTTTGCTTGTACGCCACACACGATTGTTGGTAAATATATTTTAAAATTGTTTGAATTCAATAATATGAACTACATAAATTCATACAAATTTTGGAACGTTATATCACAATGAGAAAATTCACATAAATTCCGTATATCTTTTTTGTCAATGAAAACGTTTATTGCAAACATTACAAAATACATTTTGTTCTTTAATTATATTTTCAAAAATCTAATAGTTATAGTATATTGCGTGACTGGTACAAAATACAAGTTATGATGTAGAGGAAGTATAGTTCACATTGATTTGAATTAGGTGTGATGAAATATATGTAACGAATCTTCCAGATATTACTTTCTCTGCAGGATCATAAACTCAATAAGGACCCGATAGGGCTTTTAAACACTGTTTCGCTCACTGTCCGTCTGTCTTCAGTTTCTACTGGTAACTCTTAATAAAAATTCTTAGAGATTAGAAATGTCTCTTGTCTAAAAATATCTATATAAATTTTTGTGATCAAAAAGACAGATGCAACTCTAGTATTTTTAAATATGCAGTAAGGGTAAACATGGTGGCAAAGATAAATAGTAGAAGAAAGAACTTTGTAAACAAAATAAGTACAATCATACATTGTATTTTGAACATGGTAACACAAGTGATGTTACTTTAACTAATCGGTTGGTACGACTGCAGTTCAATTAACAACCATGTTTATTAACATAATTTCATAGGTATAATTTATATAAATGTAGTATTAAAGACTTCTGGCTCAACAAAATCTTCTTTAGGAAAACCTACAGGTTACATTTCTCACGGGAAAATGTATTTAAATTACATTAAAATTATACAACTCGTATATAAACATTTCTTTACTCTAATGGGTAAACAATACTAAATATCTATACGAAAATTGAGTTTTTAAGTTTTACTTTGGAGATGTAAGAACAGAAACACAACATTACAATGTAGGGTGTAGGTGTGCAAGGTAATGTAATACTAACGATGGTAAATCGCTCAAGGTTGGATGTTAAAAAATGTCTCAGAGTTTTTAAGTTTTACTTTGGAGATGTAAGAACAGAAACACAAAATTACAATGTAAGCTGTAGGTGTGCAAGATAATGTAAGACTAACGATGGTAAATTGCTCAGGGTTGGATGTTAACAAATGTTTTAGAACAAAAGTTACTGGGATGGCTGCTCAACTTTGGATTTGCCTTATTAACCTATTTCTTATGTAAGCGCGGAGATAAAAGGAACTGATATTTACCTGTAGTTTGTGATGAAATAAATGCATCACAAAATATGAGTATCTCCACAAACTGTTTAAAATTAAAAATAATTAAAACTATTTTTTTAGATTAAAATATATTTTGCAAATAATAAAAATATTTATATTAGTAGATACAAAAATATACAATTTGCAACTTTAACAATGTGAAAATAATATTTACAGTTATGTGTAAATTGTAAATTTTTTTAATATAAGTTATTTATTGCGGTTGATATGAAGTTTAGATTATATGTCATAACGATTCATAGGTTTTAACCGATACACATTTACGGAAATATCCAAAGGCAAGGTTGTGTTCACTATTGCTTACGAACAATTGGATATTATGTATCTAAGACCGAAACACAATGGCTTTATTGAAAATCTGGAATCTTATACATTTCAGAGTTTTATAATTTTAAACATGGTACCGTTTGATTATTGTTTTTAAAATAAATTATAATATTAAAAAAATATTTAATTTTAGAAATAGAAACTAACTAAGATTGAAATTTTTTACATTACACCAAAGTAATATAAATGAATAATTTACACTAAAAGTTATGATACCTTTATTATGCAGAATCCCGTGAATATTAAACTGTAATTACAACTCATTTTTATTTTCATATATTAAGTAAGTAAAAGTATCTCTTTGCGGATAGCTTTGTCTTAAAGTGAAATTTTTTTCAGAGGGGCTACATTTATGCTATTGTAGTATTTTGTGATTATGCTAACACTGTAATCGATCTAAATGGTGCAGTGTAAAAATAAGCTACATGTCTCTTTTGATATTTTCTTTTAAGATTGCGGAGTACTTTGAGATTGGCCATATTTCAACTGAGATAAAGCTAGTAAATGGATATGGTACATATGTAAAAGGAATCAATGATGAAAACATTTTTTGTACTATTTAAAAGCAGTACTTGAAAAGTAAAATATAATCCATTGAGTACAGTTATTCAACGCATGGAAATGGACATGTGTCTTAATATACAAGTATTTGACCGTGTATGTAACAAAAATATTGTGTGCTGTAAAAGCTCTGAGCTTTTTCACTGCAAGGTGGCTTTATTAACATGGTAATGGAGAACACTATTACCAAAGGGAACCAAGGAATAGGCTACATATTACAGTAACTGACTTTACAATGTAATGGAATCAGCAGAAACTGACTGCTTTTCTGATAGGACATTTGTGTAAATTTCGACCTACAAAATTACCACAATTCAATCAGTTCTGAAAGTGAAAGGGCTCTTCATTACATTAAGGGACGGGCAACTAACTGGTCATTCATATGCAAATGTGGCCTTTTTGTTGGACTAGTTCTCCACCTTCACGGTGAACTCGTTGCCACCACAAATTGGAATACTTGGGTCGGTGTACTGAATGTGTACATTTTTGATTCACGCGTTACTACATAACTTGTTTCTAAATCACTCTTGTATCTTATTCAGCAGAAGACAGTATTATAATACTTTTATAAGTTTATTAAATTACCCAAAGCCTTAAACTATTATAAGCAAAAACTCCTTGTTTCCAAATTAAATCTAATAATTGAATATTATTAAATAATAATTTGTAGCAATGTCTTTGTACACGGAAGTTTTCATAAGATTTTGTTTTATATATGAATTTGTAGTATATATTCTTAAAGTTATAACAATAATTCACATCTTAAAGCATTTTTAGTTTATATAATATCATCACACATTGTAGTTTAAGACTGATTCAAATATATTTATTTTTAAACATAAATCAGAACTGTCCAAAAAAATAAGATAACATTGGCGCAAACTAAATGTATACTTTATGGAAAATCTAGCTTTCTTTAGTTTTGTTGTAGGGTGTTCCTAAACTGTTCTTAAAAATGGAAACTAGATATAGTTATAAATATGGAACCGAGTGGCTATAATTAATTTTAAAACACCAAAAATACATAACTTTGTTTACCAATTACTATAATAGGGTAATTGGAAAGTTAAACTAATATGAAAGTTGATAGATTTTATATTCTAATACATTTATATTATCCGTATTATGATGTGAGCATAACCAACACGTGTGTCAAATTTCAACTTAATAAAACAGAGGAAATTTTAAAAATAAAAATACAGCGTTTCTACGGGTCGCAACGTTATTTTAGCCCCTATGGATGCCTATATTTCAGACCATCACAAAAATGAGTAGCTAGAAGGGAAGGCGTTACATTTCAGCTTAACTTTATCGCATTAATAGAAGAAAAGTGGGATCTTACACCGTAATTGCTGTTTTCTTCAAATTCTTGTAATAGTGCTTGACTCAAATAACATATTAAAGTTATACAAGTTATTTATCACTTTACCTTTTTGTTGCTCCTAAGGTACAATGATTTGTTGTTGTGGTATTAGTAAGAAGAATCATGTGTGATATTTTATGCTTCTTAAAATAATAGACCAATATTAGTACTATGCTTTAATTAAAGGCATAAAATACTGAATGACAAAAATATTCGATAATCCTTACTTTACGTACTGGAAATTATATCTTTCTCATAAGTTATAAAATAATAAATATTTTGAAAATAGTAAATGCGTCAAAATATGTATTTTCTAAGAATTTGGTATTCGAAATTTATTATTTATAACAAATAAGTAGAACAATAATTGTAATGTAATGTTATATATCTAAACGTCACGCTTCTTTTAGTTTACGGTTGCTTAAAACTATTACTATTTCAATATTTCAGTATTCTAGTGTTATATCTCAACAAATGGAACACATTTATGGGCCCGTTTTACCTATTATATATTATCGCTTGATGGCCACATTGTCCGCTGATAAAGAGGACGGTAACTGTCTGGATGTTATTCACTACCATCTCATTTATCACTCTGATAACACTTTCCAGTTCCCTCTCAATATTTCCATTACATCCCACCACCTTTCCACCACTCACTTCCAAATGCCCACTGACATCAAATTGAATAAATGTTATTACCATTTAACAATTAAACAATTCTTAGAAAGTAATTGGGTAAATAATCAATATTTAATAATTTTTTGGGTATAATTCCATATTGTAAGGAAATCTTATTCTTTTTAAAAGTTTTCTTATTGAAAGATAGTTTGTAAACCTAGTAGTTTTAAGATAATTTTTGCACAATTATGTATTAGGGATTTTGAAACTAAGAGAAGAAATCTGATTAAAATTCTCGAAACGTAGTTTTATATTTTTTTAACACATAACGATGGAAAATATCCAAAAACCTAATAACTTTTCAAATCTTACTTGCTTTTAAAATCTTCTAAGATTATCTGATATTTTAATATTTTTTAATTGCTTGATACTTCAAATATAATTTATTTAGCATTGATCAAAATACTTTAAAAATAGCAACCATTGTGTTGCGCCCAATTCTCGTTGTTTAATTGTGGTATAGAGGAGTCTGTAGAATTTTTGAAAAGTTATCTCTTTTATTTTAGAGTTTGCTGTAATATTCGACCACAGTGAGTTGATAATAAATTTTTAATATTTATATGCACCTTTTTTACTTATTACAATACCCAATTTCTTTGTATAAAATTTTTAACAAATATTTTCGAGCCACATTGTGGCTATTTTTATTGTCTTTATTCAACATAAAAAGGTCAAAAATTTAAATGAATGTTTAGTCATTGGAATCCGATAGTTTAAGTGATTACGGGTATTAAAAATGCGTATCCAAATTCCTGAATTAAATAATAAATGTTTTAAATGTGACCTATCATTTTTGTATTAACTGTATTGACGCTTTAATTTAAATGTAATTGTTAACGAGGAATTTCTAGCATTAGTTTGGCTTTAATTCAACAAAATAGCTATTACACGTACGAGCAAATTTGAATATTCCTACTGACATTTTCCTATAGCATTATATATTCCGTAGAAGTAACACATTTTTTAAGTTATTCAAGATTTAAGTTCGTGAATTACTTATCTAAATTAATACTAAAATATGTGAGATATTCCTTGACAGCCTAAAGAGAATTGGGCAATAAAAAGTTTTATTTTTAAACGATTTGGAATTTATTAGAATTATGACCAAAGCTTTGTTAAATTTTAGTATAACTGAGTGTTAGGCTTACTGATAAATTATAATAGTATCAACAATGGCAAAGCTAATAAGAGAAAGTAATTAAAGATAACAATAATTTTAAGATATTCTCAAGCCCAATACCCATTTCTCAGGATGAAAAAAATATGATAACTGTAATTATATTTTAATAACACATGCATAACAATAATAATATATTAATTTAAATGCAAATATCAAAGTTATTTAGCTTATAAAAGTGATTTTATTTTATTTTCCATAATTAAATTACAAATCGTTCAACGTTGAAGCCAAAATAAAATGGCAAAATATCATATTTTCGTTTTTAACGATTTGCTAACAGAAGAAGTGGGGAAATAAAATTGCTCCTTAACGGAACAAGGGTAACGAACGGAGGGGCGGAATTACTAATAAAGGCCTACCTACAACTCTACTCCGTGCTTCCACTGCCGCTTACAAATTACAGTAGGCTGGAAAACAGAAAATTTCTACCTCAACTATTTCAAACATTTCTGTCAAATCAAAATCAATAGAAAATTACTCATAGGATCAAATGCGACATTTTCCTAGAACTTAACGAGAATAAAACTGTTTTCGTTCGTATATACTTATAACAAAATGTACACATTTTTTGATAGTATTAACTAAATTAAATACTTCAAAGAGCATCAAATAAGGTACAAATTGAGATTGTCTTATTTCACCAGGCAATATTAGGACTAATAAGCTCTCTCTGACATAGCCTGGAGGCTAACGGCAAAGGTGACTTCCGAACAAACAAATACTTAGTATTTCTAGTAGTGGGTTAACAGTTGTGCTTAAAAATCATAGAACTTAAAAAAGTATAAAATAAAGGTTTGATCATATTTTCAAATTAATTACACATTATTTAAAATATTTTAAATACATAGGGTGTTTTGGTAGAGGTTTGTACAACTTTAGAATATGAAAGTAGATACAAAACCAAGCAAAAACTTTCATATGTCCTAACTCGTTTTTCTTAATATCTGTCGGTCCATATTTTTTTAAAGATTTAGATGCGAAATTTGACTTGTAAGATACGAATTACAATATTCAATCCTTGGAGGGTATTCTTGCGAGAGTAACTTTTGTACTTTTGTTAGGTGAAATGGGAGGTCTTGGAGTGAATCATACACCACATTGCAGTTTGGCTTACATTTAGTGCATTCTTATTTGTTCGTACCCTCCTCCAATTGTTGAGAAAAAAATGTGCTTACATTTCTCTCAACCATTTGCAGATTATTTTCTTCTATTTCATGGTTTACTTCAACAGTTTATTTTGTAAAAATCGTAACTGTCTCTCTTAAATGGCGATATAAACGCTTTAAAAGTCTTGCGATCCGGGATATGTCTGACTAGAAACCATTCCAAGTAAATCCTCTTTGCTTCAACATTGTTTTTTTCCCAAGCAGCGCTATAAACTAGAGAAAACATATCAGTGTAATCCTCATTGCTGTATCCAGCCAACTTTCACATAATTACTATTGTAACGGAATGGAATAGTGAACGCGCAAATTAAAGCCAAATTAAAAAATAATAGTTACAAAACCTTGTGATGAAAACATCCTTACTGATAATTTGATATTTATTAACTAGAAAATAGTTATTAATTAAGCTCAGACCAATAAATAACAAACATTTAAGACTTGGACCTAAGAATATACATTCCACATGTAAGAAAGCATAAAAACTGACCAACTAACATTGATGTAGTTATTTTGTTTTCTCAGCAGATGTAAACAAATGCAGTATCGTTAGTTTAATAATTCATTTACAACAAATATTAATTTTATACATTTGTACGTAGAATTAAAAACTGTTCTGAAAATTTTAACATGCCGCCATTTTGAAATTAAAAGGGATAAATGGTACCTAATTATTTTATATTGTTCCTATTACTACATTAACATAAATGCCAAGTTGCATGTTATTTACTCCAACAAATTCTGAGATATGAATTTAGACATTCAAAAAAGCAAGATAAGACATATGTTCGTATGAACCCTTATCTCTTTTTGTCTACTACAATATACTGAAGTTGTGCGTACCTCTCGCCAAACATATTGTATATATTGATATATTGCTTTGTCTAATACCATAATGAAAAGCAAGCATGAAAAATTATTGTTTTTTTTCAGAGGTATGCTTGTGATGCCTGTATAAATAAATAAATATATATATATATATATATTTATTTTATATATATATATATATATATACATGAACACAGAGATGAATTAAGATTATTTACAATATTAACTACTCTGTTTCATAACTAGTTATTAATTCTTAAAATGCTCATTGTAATATAAACGGTAATTCATCAGGATTGAAAGACAACCATTTTCCGTAAACAAAGTTAATCTGTTTTACTACCTGCTTGGTGGAGGATGATTTATAACATGATTTTATATGGTCATGCAACTCACAGGCCAAAGAAAACCCATTATTCTTTGATATATGTTTTATAGTCTATCTTGTAAACTCGAGTGAAAATATCGCCCATATGTTTTGGATTTTGAATTTCTTTACCCTACTGATTTTAAATTAAAAAATAGTAAATGTAAACAACTATATATGTAGTCATAGAAATAAGTGGAATGTTTGTGTGGAAAAACATGTTATAAACTTGCTATGTAAATGTACAGTGTCCAACAACGACAAGTAACCCAAGCTGTGAGGGGTGACCAGTTGTGATGAATATGTGACGAGTTCGGTTCTCGATTTATGTTTCCACAACACTGGATATACGCGTTTTTTGTTTTATTAAAACAGTTCCTAACCAAACACAACCATGTTTTGTAACTTACGTGTTATTTTTTAAAACTTCATTGAAACCATCATTATTTTCTGATACCGCTGATAAAGTTTAGCGTTAAAAACTATACAATACTTACTTTTAAGGATAAATTAAAAACTACAATGATTTTAGCATGTCACAAATAATTTATAAAACCATTTATTCTTTGATGTTCTGGCTGCCATTATAGTTGAACGGATCAATGGTCATGGATCTAAGCAAACATTTTCACTAGAGCCCAATGGAGTGACATGCGCTAATATTGAACCCGATTTAACCTACAGAGAAGTGAAGCTTCGTGCGAAAATACGAGTATTTGAAGTCTTTGAGCCAGTTTTTTTTAATTCTATGTGGGCAAACATGTACAGCGGCTATTGCGGGTTGCAATGACTTATAAGTACAGTTGTAATAACCAACTGTAACACAACCCACCTCATTGTTCACCAGACATAACCGTCATAATCTAACTTTGTACACGTTTAATTAGCACAATGGTGTTGTTTAAACACTAATCGCAAAGTTATTATACAGTATTAACTTTAAAAGGTAACTACAAAACACACATTACTTTTTTGTCATCCTCGTCTAAATTCGGCTTACCGGGTCACCCCAACTTTTTTACGATAAATAAAGCTTAGAAAGCTATGATTTTATTTGATTAAAGGATCAATAATTTATTTGATTAAAGGAAGAAACTTTTTCTGAACTATCCCATGAAATATAAAACCTAAAGCATAAAAAAACCACAAAACTTTGAATTATATATTTGTTCCCTAAGGTGAAGTGTAGCCAGTTTAAATTAGAGCACACATCTAGCTATTTGTTATTAGTATTAAACATTTAAATCGTTTAAAAAATGTAATTCCTGTTTATAATAGAATTATAATTAATACGGAGAGCCAATTTCCGAAATGTTTAACTTTGAATCTGAGTTAGAAATATCATAAGTTTATACCCTGTATGTGAATTTAACATTTTTTATCAGTACCATTCATCTATTGAATCGACTCCCGCCCTTACTCTGTTCGATAAGAGCCGCCTACAAGGAAGTGAATAACAAGTACTGCCAATATAAGACTAAAAGAGGATCGGCCTCTTCCAATAAAGTAATGTAAAACACTCAATGTGAAAACGAATCAAAATTTTATAAGAATTTACTTGCCTCTTAGACCTTATTGTACTGTCATATTGGTGGGAGGTCAAAATGAAGTAAGTGAAAAGTGTAACGTGTAAGTTTAACCAGGTGACTGTCAAGTTCCTAAGTGCACAAGTTGGGAAATACCCACACATCAGTTTCCAGGCAACTACTGCAACTGGGTAATGTCAGAGCACCACTTTCAGTTTGGAAGTTGTTTGTAGACATTACACAGTGAATATTACTCTATTGGTCTATAGATGTATAACTGTGAGAAAGTATTGTAGAAATTATATTCCTATAAAAAATATTGTTATTTACTATGCTAATATTTGAATCTTTGGTTCCATTCTTCTTGAAAGAGACATTCAGTTCCACTCTGAATATTAAAGAATACCACATTCCAGAGTCGAAAAGAGGCAAAGTATACTAATACACTTACTCTAATGACATTCGTACTTTGAAAATTCTAAACCAGATGCCCACCTGTGAAAGAGCTATTGATTACTAGTTGTCTTGTAAATAAGTTGAGAATACAAATTATCTGCCATAAAAGATTCAATTCCAATCCTAAGTTCATAATTTGCCCAATTTTTAAAACGTGCACGACTATACAAATGACCAGAGATGTAAATAAAACAATATATTAGATTTTCAAGCTGTAGAGTCTATTTGAGTTATAATATATTTCATTTCCTGCGCTATATATTACTATCAGTTACCCATGGTTTTGCACAGCAATTACCCTATTAAACAACAAGGACATCCCATGGGGAATATTCATTTTAAATTAAATTATAAACACTCCAGAGTTGGTAATAATCACTTTAAAATATTTCAATCTTCTCATACATTTTTATATAGGCCTAAAGAGCAGTGTTTTGTAGCACTCAGGTCAGAGATTGAAGTGGTTTTTATGAGTAAATAAACGACTCGAAATTTCATCCAATATTTCATATATGCAATTTTTATCATGCCAATGTCAATATTAATATCAGTAACAATTTAAATATTAGAGGCCAATGTGGGAATACTAAAATTGAAGTCCTTAGCCTTTCAATTAAAAGTTATGAATACTAAGGCTCTATGTAATTTTGAATGAGAATTTTATTTTTTCGTTTTTTTCCCATTGAGGATGTATCAAGTTACGCAGGTCTGAAAAGGCTATTCTCAGTCAAAATATATATAACTAAAGAAAATTTAGTTTTTAAAACCGGTGCAAAGCATTTCTGGAGCCATTTTTAAGTTTGTCTAAAAGACTTACGTCAGTCCTAAACAACCTGTCCTGTTTTATATCAGTCTTTTAAATCTGCAGCATATTTTATATGGTAACTTTGTCTTTGATATCTGCATTACAATAATGATCAATCACAGCATAATTAATATTTGCTCAAATTTACAGGTAATAGTGTCCTTTTACTAACATTTTCTATGTTATATATAGATCTAGCTCGTAAGAGATTACAGAAAAGTTTAAAATAGGAAGGTTCGTCGTTGAAGCTTGCTCTATACTTTCGATAATATAAACGTAAAGAGATTTAAAATGTACTCAAATAACTTAACATATGAATGTGTTTACACAATATAATGTATGTAAAGAACAGATTATTACAGAACAAAATTTAGTATCTCCTGATTAAGCAAAAATGATAGTTTTCAAGATTAGTGGAGTGTAAACACAGTGGGATTGCGAAATATGAGTTAAACAGGGACGCTAAGAATTTCTATGAGAAAATTAAATACAATTCGTCCAGTAACATTTACGTGATTCAGTAAAACACACACACACACACACGTGTATATACTAATTAGGTAATTTGTGAAATTAATTAATATTTATCTACATTACAAAACACAGCAGTTCTTTTTGATATACCAAATCTTCCCAATTGAAATATTTCTTTTGCCACCCGCAAGGTAAGTAATAGCTATTGTTAGTAAGTAAAAAATTAATAAAATTGCCGTTCTTATGATGTATTTGACCATTTTAACACTTTTTCTAATTTATTTACATTAAAATGTTAAATTATTATATGTATTAAACTATTTCACGCCTGCGTGATGGATGTATGCACTTAGAAGAAATTACAAATGTCGTCTATAACACGACACAACCAATATTAATCCTTTTTGAAAATTAAAGTAACACAAAGACAACTTCTGGTGTTATATGATGTTATGTAAATAGGTTTGTCAATGATTCGTCAACTAAGTTTGGTACATGATTTAATCAGTTGAATGCTATGTTGTTACACTATAATCTAACATGACATTAAGGTGTGAAGAAAGGAATGTAATACCTCTCAAGAAGTTTATGTGCATAGAGGAGAAAAACATTAGTTAACAGGATTTATTCATGATTATGCACTGGTTCCATAAAATCACCAACTCTACAGTATGTGTGCTTTCTTACAAACGTTTGAACTCGGGATTTGTTGTAGGACCCTAGATTTGTAATGCTTGGAAGCTACTTTCCACAAACAGTATTAAATTATATATATATATATATATATATATATATATATATATATATATATATATAATATATATATATATATATATACATTAAACACAGAAACGTCCAAATACGAAATAATTGAATCGTCAAAAGTGAGAGCTCTGTGGTATAGTGGTAATATTCTCACTCGGCAAGTGAGAGACTCGGGTTCGAGTATTGGCAGAGCAATTACTCTTTAATTCAATGTTTATTGGAAATTCTATATACACAAGCTAACTCTATTGAATAATATACTCGAAATTTTTACATGATTATATTAAATAAATAATATGAGTTATTGCTTCCTAAAGATGATTTTAGTTAAAACTCATGTAGTTTTAAAAATAAAGTAACATTTATATTTTGCGTTATATGGTTATATTTTACATTGGAGACGATATTTTATAATTATATATTTATTTTTTTTATTTATTTCGAAAAAATTTAATATTAGATTACAAATTGTAAGAATAAAATAATATTTTCATGGTAAAATAATACATATGTATATTATAAATATAACTGAATAAAAGAATTAAATGTTTCTTTTGTGTACCAATTGTTGAGGTTTAGTACTAGGGTTATGACAAAAACTTTCCTAAAGTTCATAACAGAGTAGCTCTTTGAGAATACAGAAGCAGGTTCCAGCTCCGAATATAATTTTCAGGAATATTTGGAACACAGCCAGACGAGACAACGACTCTGTGACTGGTCATTGTTGGTTCCGACCTTCCATTACTTAAATGTGGTTAGATCATAAACTGTATGAAAACTTTGTTACATAGATATAATATGTGTTTTTTAACCCTTACAAAGACACTTTTGAGTGACATTGATATTACTTGCAAATATATTTTCAATACACTAGTTCGTTTTTTCCATGTTTAAAACATATTACGTACTAACCAGAACCCAGACAAGTTTTAACAAGTTTACATAACAATTGACTTCAAAAAGGTGAAGATTACACAATTCGACGTGTTATCTGTTGCTTAGTAATTTATGTTAGCCCACAAGTGTTTTTCAAAATGACTGAATATTTTAATGATCTTTTTTCAAGGAAAGAGGGCTTCCAGAATATTTTCACAATACTTTTTAAGGATTAGATAAGTATGTGATCAGGAAATTACCAGATAAGTTTTACATACAAATCGTACATTAAGAAACCAGATAACAAATTGCGGGGATACCATTTCCTTAAAATCACTACAAATTACATAAAACATATCAGGAAACATCATTTTTTCATATTCGGCTACGGAACGACAATATTTTAAGAAAAATAATCGATCCGGTGTTGGAACTTCGGTACAGGATTCAATGTGAATACAGGAATTTTTCAAAATTACCACATGTTGCCATAGTTTTTTGTGGGAACCTTTACAGTCTATATTAAGGTTCCCGATAACACCTTTCTAGGAGTCCTTCGAAACCTAATATGGAGCAACAGGACAGAATAAGTTTCTGTTGTCTTCTAATGACAATCTTTCACATACCTCACATTTGCTGGTTCATAGTGATGGTCCGAGTACTCTCTTTAGTGGTAACGTGAAATCTAGTTTGGAGCATTGAGAAAGAATTCCAGTGCTGAAATTGTGTAACGGATCATTTCTATAAGTTTACTATTAAGTTACCTCAGAGCTGCTCCGGCAATCTTCCCAGGCCTAAATAAGAGCTCCAGAAATATTTCGACTTGACTTTCAGCTAAGGAATATCAAGAAAAGGAAAAGTAAATTTTTATCTCACGTCATTTTTGCTGTAATGTGTCTGATGAAGGCTGTTCCCATTCATAAAAGTTTTTTCGTTCAAACAAACTCCAAACGTAATGATGCGGTTATGTGATACAACGGTTGGCGGTGGCGCATGGTGCCTGATATCATCTGCTTGCACAATTAAGGCCTTTGTTTTAATGAGTGACTAATGAACGTCTAAAAAAATAGGGTGCGAACAACCGCACGCTATCATTGGTTAATATAGGGTTTTCTGCTCTGAGACGTATTGCGTATTGAGCTACAGGCCCCATATTTGCATATAAATATTCACTACTAATTACTTTTGCTGTTTGACACTAACTTTGATACTAAAACCTTTTGAAAAAAACAAGTGGGTACAATAAGGATTCTTAAAAGAAGTTTGAGTTCAGTTTTTATTTAGCCCTTCGTTTTATAAACTAAGAAAAGATACATTTTATTGTCTAATATTAACTTATTAAATTTTATTTTATTTGAGTCTTTATAAGAAAGTATACATGATTACTTTCGATTTTTATTTGGTTTTAAACAAGGAAGTTAACTTTAATTTAGTTTTTATTTGAAATCAAGATTAACCTTTTTCTTGAGAAAACTTTTACAACAGAATTGGTTATTTTTAAGCCTTTTGGGAATATTAGTTTAAATATGAAATAAGTACCAAATATTGTTTATTTTTCGAGTCCAAAAATGCATTAACTGCTAAACTAAATTTTATAGTAGTTTTTTGAGGAAAGAATTCCTCCCTGTCTATATACCCCAACGAAATTATAATTATGTTAATTGTTTAAAACTAATTAATTGTTTACGGATAACTTAAGTGCAGTTAAAAACTAATGAAACAATTACTATAAGGGGA
>NW_025787168.1:0-13577 GCF_021130785.1 Homalodisca vitripennis
AAACATCCAAATATCCAAATACATTCAAACTTTCGCATTTATAATATTAGTGGGATAAGTAAAGACAGTGCTTTGATCGGTAGTGTAATGGTAGATAGTAAATAAAACATTAATATATCAAATTTTTACTCCATATTGTGCTAGTGACGAATTAAAATTTATCTAATGCATTAAATACTGTTTATAAAACTAACCTTAATGAACAAAGTTATGAATATTAGGGTACTTTGAACTGGTGGGCTTCCTTTGACATTATTGTATATTACATGTTAACAATGGCTAATGGAGAAACAGAGAAATGAATACTAACATGCCTCAACGATTTATTCTTTTCCTGGTTACAGTTTCAAAAAACAAGTGGAACCCAAAACTTTAAATAACGATTATTTTGGAAAGTTGCAAAACCTTAAATAGAATTCCCCTCTTATACCGAAAGTACATAGTAAGTAGATAGGACATTCCCCCAGCTCATAATAGGCTTGTTCAGTCCTACTTATGTGTGTATTTTCTTCATCCAGGACAAGGTAAACTCAACTATGTCAACACGATTTTGACCAAAATAGATTGCCGAGAACCAAATATAATCGAACGTAATACAGTATTTTTTAATCGAAGGCAATACTTAAGTGCAAGCTAACCTGTGACATAGTAGGTAAGTGAATTTATAACGGTCTTAATTAGACACTTTTTAACTCGAAGTAGGGCGTCTCGGTCCTATGTAATTAGTATATATATATACTATATATATATTTTTTTTTCGTCAGAACAAAGCAAGGCGACCTCTATGGTACTGGAAAAGATCTTAGACCTGACATATAAAAGACAAAGACTGGAAATATACGCTTTTTGGGCCAAAGTAAGTTTCCGAACGCTGTGTGAGTCCGAGATTTGTGTTTTCTTAGATCGAGGATTACAAGACAGATTTCAGCTTGTGGACGTTATGTATAATAATTACTTAGAACCAGAAATGCTCCTATACGTGCCAAACAATGATAAGATAATTAAGTTAAACTCTGATACTATTTAACATGAACTTATTATTAATTAATTTAGTTTATTAAATATTAAATATATAATTAAACATATTAAATATATTATTAAATTAATTAAATTAATATATTATTAAATTTATAATACATTTTATTATCAAATCTACCTGATGTATGCCTATTTTACGTTTTTAAATGTTTGTAGGACTCCCCACATATTACATCATAATTGCTTTTTATAATGACTTTCGGTTCTAAAACATTGCGTGCGAAGTCCCGCGGGTAAACAGCTAGTAATACCATTATTTTTTAAATGTTTTTTGTTTGTTTTTATTGAACTAATGTTATTAAAGGTAGATGCAGAAACGTATTGTGTTCAAAAACAGGCATCTAACAAATTTAAAAGTAGGTTTTAAATAATAATGCTATTTGAATATACAATCTGAAGTTTTCCCCTGGCATTGAAAGCTAATAAAATCACCTTAATTAGAAACAAGTTTTAAAATATTATAACATACACTTTTACGTTTTTCTGTCCTCCTAAGTAAATCAGTCAAAATGTAAATGCCCTTGTTTTTTACACACCCCTCAATTAGCTTACAGTGTAACTGTAAACCTATTGTAATTAACTGCTTTTTAAATTAACTTGCTGTTAGCGTATTCAGAACAGATCCATTGGAACAGCCAGATATATTAATCACATTCTCTACGAGACGCATATTAGGTCATGCTTTCCTCAGGAACCAATAAAAAAGGACAGCCCGTAAATAATTTTGTATTTGATACGCTTGGCCAATTTCTTGTTGTCTCCCTGTCACAGTCACAAAAACCTCATACTAAACATTAAACGCGTACAGAAATTAAGCCTTGCATGTAAGCTAAATTAACGTTGTTTAAAATAAACAATTATATACTCTGCAACCACTACGTTTTTTTGATAATACACATACTATACCTAGCCCAATTGCCAAGGGATGTGAGGGTCCGAAAAACGTGTAGGCAGCTGAATGTGTTAATATGTTTGTAGGACAAATTAGAGTAGTATAGATCATGGCAGTATTATGCAATTTTTCGTTGAACACTTCCCTGATTTCAACTTATAACTTGTGAAGAGTAGCAAACAAAATCTTCACAAGTTATAAACGCCAACAATCAGAAATATGCCCATAATGACCGAGCTTTTTTGCTCAAAAAAGTTACGAAGTTGGAAACTTCAATTAATACTACTCTTATATGTCCCTAACAACACCAAAAATACAGCTTCGCTGCAATTTCTTTTGACCTATAGGACTTTTTCATGTCTACTGCGACTAATCTATTCTTATTTTTCTGTGTTATAATTGTTTTAAATTCTAAAATTACTGATGGCAACGAAAAGCAAATTTTTATTTTTGGAAGAAATTTATAAGACTCTCATCAATCACCATAAAGCTTAGTGATTAAGTTAGTTATGAAAAAAGTGGCAAACTTAATTTCCTGTTTTCTTGTAGATAATTTGTAAATTAGATACTATTTTGAAATAATTTTCTTTCTTTCTTTCAGTTCCTCGGGAGAATAACCAATTTTATATCTTTGATAATAATAGATTCTTAAAGGTGCGTTCATTCACATGTATTAGCTACTTGATTTTAAAAGCTTAACACTATTCTTTTTGCACGTAATAAACAATAAAATGTTTCAAAAGTAAGAGTTGTCCATTATTTTTTATCTTTTAATCAGGTTGTTCACTGTTTTGTCTGCTTGATGCAATATATACTGACGGAGCTCCTGACGGTGGTTGACAGGTGTGGACAGGAACAACCTTATTTGATGTGGGACTTAAAAGAAATGGAATGAAAACACTCCCCCTAGCTTGACGTCAAGTGACCTAATACTCTAAAAAAATATAAATAACCAGACCGACTGTCCTGAGATTCTTTCACCGACTGGATGTCAACGTTTCTCGTCAACATAAGTATACAGTTCTCAGCTATTCTATGTCTCCTTCCTCAGCTATTCTCTTGGCACTTTTCATCAAAACGAACCAACAAAATTTATCGCAGTAACACTACCGAGAATGATAAGAGTTAGGAATGGTATTTATGCGAATTACGATTATTTTACTATTCCTTTTGAATTGTTTAAGAAAACCCGAATAATAAATTAAATTTGGATTGTTTCTGTTGTTTTGTTTTGTTCTGTTTAATATTTAGTTGGTCTTCTTTAGTTGTAGCTGATTCATGGTTATATTATTTATTAGTGTCGTTATATAATGGAATTTAAAATTTGTTTGCATATTTAATCACTAACGAGCCCGTACAATAACAATGTTTCAGTTAAAGATGTATTAAGCAGTGAGTAAATAGCAATCTCAACATTTATCTTTCTTTCACGTGCAATTATTTTTGCTTCTTCTGTTAGTGTTATTAATAAAATTACGATAGAAATGGCGGGAAGCAGCCCCTTCCACTCGCATCACGGCCACGCAGTGGTCTTTGTGGTCATTGACCCAGGCTGAGACAAAAGGCGTCCCGAACAGACCCACCGAGTGATTGACTTACTTCAATTTTACCTTTGCGTAGTGATTGCAGATTTAGCGTTAGTGCAAAGTATTGATTATATTATTTATTTTGTTGTGATGTGATTTCGGAAACGAAGGTTAGAGAAAAAGTCACGCGAAGAGAATCTTGACCTATAAGAAAGTGAAGAAGTTATCTATCCATACTTTTCGAGGGACACTTCAGTAGTTGCAAGTTATCTCAAGAACCCACTTTGTAGCTCACAAGTACCTACAAGCGATGAGGAGACTTGTGAGCAAACACCTGTAGGCTTACCTGAAGATGCAGAAGACCGCGTCCTTCTTCAGGAACCTTTTTCTAAAGGTAGGCCTAGTGAAAGCTGAAGGTACCGATTGCGAGTTTGAGACCTTAAAGAAAATGTAACAGCTGTTATAAGTTCTTCTGAATTTAAGGGTAATTTTGAAAACACTCCAACAGCCGAACAAAAAACGGCAAATAAAAAAATTAGACCCTCATTTGCCTAAAGGGCCATTTCCAAAAGAAATCAGAAGGAGAGAAAATAAAAATAGAGGATTTGACGAGAAATGGTATTTTCCAAAAGAATATAGAAAACCAATTGAGAATAAAACGTAATTGGTTATCCTATTCAAACATTCCTCAATGTTTTGGCTATTGTCAGCCATGCTTGCTTTTCAATATGGCCTATACTGATGTGGGGATTTTCGATAAGGTACGGTCAGATTGGGCAACATTTAGGTCGAAACATAAAAGACCAATGAAGAAGATTCGCAAAGGCATCGCAATTTTCGTGTGAAATATACTATCGTCTGGCAGTTAAGCCTAACAGTTGATAGTGAGAATCTGGAGGAGGTTAAAAAGGCCACTGATTACTGGAAAACAATTTTTAAGGCGAGTGGTGGACGTCAATATTACGATCATCTACAAAGGACATACCAACTGAAAGAGCACAGATTGTGTAATGACGATGAAGAAAAAAAAAAAAAAAATTTTTTTTGTGCCAAAAAAAACTAAAATGAAAGGAATTTTCCTTGAGATAATACATATGCTAGCAAGATATGAACCCAGGTCCTTGCAGATTTAATTAAGTTAACCAAAACGTAGTGTTAACTATCTTAGTTCCTCAGATTCCAAAATGGAGCTGATCAACCTGATTTTTCCAAAGAGATAAATAAAGAAATCAAGGAATGAAATGTAAAAAAATCCCCTATGTGTCTATTGATTTTTGATACAACTCAGAGATATAGAGCGAAAACGCGACCAGCTGTAGCACAGTGTTTCGTTATAGTAAAGATAAAAGACTGACCGAAGTCGATAGGCCAGTACAACTAGTCATAGAAGAAAGCGTTTCGGACGGGGGCTTTTTGGAAAGTGGAAAGCCATAAATCAGAATTACTTACTCAAATGTTTGTTTGTTTTCAATATCATAGAAAAGTATTCAGATATATCTAAAGTTCGAGAGCAAGGCTTACGATGGAGCCGCTAATATATGATGGAGTTAGAGGAGGTAAATATGGGGGGGCATGCCTTCAAGCAAAGAATAAAACAAAAAAAAAAAATCCTGCAGCTAAGTATATTCACTGGTTTTGTGCTCATAGCCCCTTAACTTTGGTAAATCAACAATTCAGTATCAAACATTCCTCGAAATCAGAACCTTTTTTTGATAATGTTCAAAGTCCTTTAGTAATTTTTTTAAAACGTATATTCAAGATGGGCACTGTTGACTAAGTCGGCTATGTTTGCAAAAAACCTTGAAGAAAGAGGGGGGGGTGGTGTCTAAACAAGGTGGAACTTCAAGAAATCAAGCCCGTCGACGCTCTTCGATGTGGTTTATTTTGACATAATGAAAGAGTACTTTGACTTATTCCTAACGTTAGAAGGTAAAGACCAATGAAGAAGTAAACCCAAACTAAATCACTTTTGAAATATTTATTGAGTCAGTTTCCTACAAGTAATACTGAATAGTTATTGAAAGTGGTGTTGCGTTGAAACTATGGACATATATTCTAAAAAAAACTTCAAAGTAACCGAAGAAAGACTTGGAACACGCAACAAAATATGCTCTTAAATCTCAAAACAAAAATTAACAAACTTAGGAATGAGTGGCAAACAGTTAAAGCAGATAGCAACTAAGTTTTGTTTGCAATGGAAAGTTGTACCACATGTTCATTGACTCTGAGATACAAAAAAAGAAGACAAAGAATGTTTGATGAAGTGCAAGTTGATGATCTATTAAAGAGACAGATGAGAAACGGTTTCCTTCCGGTTGAGGTGTTCAACCGTACCTTGACATAATCACACAACACAGCTGACAGAAGCTGTTTTGAGGTCTGTTTACTCACATTACTAGTAGTTTTCCAATTGTAGTTTGAAGCCTTCTTTTTTAGTTGGAGCAAGTGATGAAGAAAATCCTTAGAAATCCAAGCAAAATTTTGATATTAAACTAAACTACCAAGATTAGACGTCTCCCTTAAACTTTAGTGGTTCCACAGCTTTGTAAGGCTAAAAAACTTGTTTTATAAGTCCACGTGGAAAAAACTCAAAAGTATAAGGGATCTTGCAGATACTTTTAATAGTGCGTGCTCAAGTTGGTTTCCAGCTTTCACAGATGTTGTGAATGGCTCTGTTTGATTTTTTGACACTACCTGTTACAACTGCAAATGCAGAGAAGATTTATCCCAAAACTTAAACTGATAAAGAACTATCTTCGCAGGCAACCATGTCCCAAAGAACGTCCTGAGTGCCTGTAAGCAACCATATCTACTAGAGCGCAGCAGAGCCAGGCACAATCAATATGGATTGGACGAACACAATAACACAGTTTATGCTAGCATGGAAGTCCAACGAAAGAAGATTAGTTAAGATAGTAATATGCTCCGAGTTGGTTTTGTAACTACTTAACTACTACTATGGTTCAACGTTTTTAGGATAATGTACTCAGAATTTCTAAACTAGGGGTTTTCAATACATATTTTATTAAATATATTGGATATATTTGTACTTTTCATTTCCAAAATCCCTATGGAATTTGAAATGATGAGATTTAAATACATATTGCTATACACGTAAACTAGGTCTCTTACTTACTTACGAGGAACAAAACTTTATAAAGAATAGTAGACTGTAAGTTATTATAAAAAAATGATGTTTTGTCAAAGACGCCTTACAGTGCTGATGAAATGATGGCCAAGAAACGTTTGTTACGGTAGCGAGGTGAACTGTCGGCACTGATTGATCATGTAGGTAAAAGAGTTGGGGAAGGGGCGCCAGGGACTGAGTCGCTCCATGGCGCCAAAATCCTCACTACGCGACTGCAATGGTGTATAACCATGTGTAAGTAAAAAAACACGATCTGCCACGATATTAGTAGTTCAGAAACTTGACAAAAGATCCTGCTTTGAAAATCATTTCTTTTCTGGAAAATATGTTATTTTCAGGTGAGATTATGTCAGATGCTTCTTGTTACAAGTTATTGATAGAGAAAAGTAATTTGTGAAATACCCATTGCAAGTTGCCTGCATCCTCGAATGTTTATTTATTAGTGACAGACAAGCTCTTTAGTACTTGTTCATTAATATACTTTATAAAGTCTGGTGTTGAATCAAAATATTAGAGGAAATATTAATTTAGTAGCGAAAATGTAGACTGTAACTTAATTATGTATTATTAATTATTATTTTGAATCCTAAGAAAAGAATTATGATACAAACTCCTGATATTATTAGATTAATTATAGATAATATCAATTCATGGAAATTCCAACAGAGTTTTTAAATAGTAAAAGAGTACATATTTCTAACCAAAACACACAATATCGTTAAAAGTTAGATCAGTAATTTAGTTGATGAGAAATCTACATATTGTGTAAAGTAGAATCCGAATGAGTTGCGGACATCTAGTTAGCTGCTGGTATCATATCTGAGGCTCCGCTTTTTGACATGGGAATAAGTTTAAAACTGCATTATACATAGAAATTCGTCTTACTGCCATAAGTTTTTAACTTTGTACACTTAGAGTATGAAAAAGTTTACACTTTTTATTTTAGTGTCTCAATGCTAATAAATGGTTAAAATACGATTATTAGTACTAATAATTTATAATTAATTCTGTACATTGCTTCCTTTGGGTAAATCTTGAGACAAGCTTCTATCTATTTACTTCGTTTTTATATTTAACTTCATGTTAAAAGCGGAGCCTCGTATATGCTGATGCAGCTTTATTGTGTTCCCTCTTAACAGCAATAGTGACTGGAAACACATACAGGAAGTTGGAAATCAGATTGTTTTTATTATCCGAGTGAAACAAATATCGGAAACCAATGTTCATTCGAAATACAGAGAAACCAATTTTTCTATTAGACTGTTCTTTCCAATGATTACTGACAAGGCAAGAGAAAAGTCACATTTCAAGAGTGCTCAAGCCCAATTATCACATACGGTCTGATTTGTCATGTTGAAAGCCAGATCTGTGAAAAGCATACAATGATTTATTTTGCAAAGAAAGGAGTAAGAAATACTTCAAATGTAGACTGTTACAAGAAATGTCATTGATGTGGTATTTTGTACGTACTGTTTTTTGTATATTTTTGATTATTAAGTCAGTCCCATTACCAAACAAAACCGATTTCCTTGATTATTAAGCATATTGTTGTACTAGGTAATGCTTTTACATTAACGTAATTTAACGATAATGTTTAAAGTTAAATTATACTTTTCATATCACGTTACAATTATTAAATGTAAATTGTTCACATCTTTAAAGTGTCAATTAAGACATTGAGAAATGTTGGGGATTGTATTGTTTTCTAACATAATTTTCCTGTCACTGAACTATTTATACTGAACAATTAAAAGAAGTTATTTATGTTTTTTAAGAAAAGAGAATATTTCCTTATTTTTAATGCAAATATTATCATTTTAATTTAAGATTAATAGCTCAATATAATGCAAAAGGTGCACTAATACTGTATGTAACTTGTTGGCTTTAAATAACTGACAAGTATCTAGTTAGCTAAACTGTGGTGCCTCCTTGATTGTTCTGACAAAACTGTATTCCTTCCGACCATAGCAAAGGAACGAACGAAGCACTGAGCAAAACCTCTCTTCGACTTCCGTTTTGTCCAGTGTGATATTGTGCTCAGAATGGTATGTATTCGTCTTTTTATCTTATATTTAACATGTAATCCTAAACTATTTAATTGATTCTTAAATTTCTAAACTTACCTAAAGAAATTATGTTGGTTATATAGAGGGATTATTAGACTTGTTATTGATGTAGAACAAATTCCAAGACAAGAATTTAGTATTCACTCTAGGCTAGGTTAGGTTTTAGGCTTTCACATCTCCACATTAGATTTTCTAAACTCTGAAATAATAATTTGAAGTTTTTAGTCACACTATTCTCAGTTATTATTTATTGTGTATCTCACAACATATAGTAGTAATAAAGGCTACATATTTCCTTTAGTTAAAATGTTTGTCTCAAGATAATTATTCTCCAAGCTGGCTCAATGCTTCCGTAGCCTATCTCAGTACTAAATTGTTGGCAATGTACTATATAAGTTAGATAATAGTTTCCCTATAATATATTCACTCTTTGGGTAAATGTGAAATTAATGGTTGGGGTAGCTAAAGATGAATTTCTTTATTAACCTATTTCTATCAGCCAGATCAAACAATGTAATGTTTCATAGAGTGAAAATGACAAATAACAAAGTTATAGAACATTAAAAGTGGACTAGTGTTCTCTTTGTGAGCAATATTACATCTGTGCTGAATGTCACACGGTTGTGTTGATTGTTGTTGATGTCAGCCACATGCCATCTTTGCCTTAGTAAAACAACAATAATGGTGAGATCAGGAGGATTTTAGTGACAAATGAAAGATCCCAAGGTAGGCTAGTATAAAGATCAAACCCTAGAGGGTCTGTACATTGCATATTGTGGCCTAATGTATCTACAACATAAAAACTGATAAAGTTGTCAATCAACTCAATGGGTTGTTGTCATATTAATTTGGTTAGTTTTTAAATATGTTTAGGACTTTTACATAGTTTTGAAAAAAGTATTATATAGGCTAGACCTACAATATTTTAGAAGATAGGCCTAGGTGCTTCAATTTTTGAGTGTAGGTATTTACAAGTATGTGTTACATAGGCCGAATTATATCCTCATGTTATGGCATAGACCTTGTAAGGTGCAATCTGTGAAAAGCCTAAAAAAATTTTTGGTTGCTATTTATCTAGCCATGTCACCTATAAAAATCTGAAATCACTTTTAAAAAATGTCTTAACCCTAGAACTGTTAATCGACTCAACTCCAATAATATACTCCGATAACGTATCGATATAAATTCATGCACCATTGGATTCGGGAAGAAAAATGCTAAGGAACAAGATGAGTTTTATTCCTCTTTGTATTATGGTTATGACGTAGCAAGCTTGTTATTTTGAACGTAAAAGAAAACGCGACGCCGTTTGTTGTGACCGCCATATTGCTGCTGCCGTTCTGTATCACTTTCGTGCCGAGCTGTGGATATTTGTAGGTTTTAATAGTTTTACGCGTGTTTTTAGTGCCGTAATTTAATGTGTAGTGTGTTGTTTGATGTCGTAGTAGTGTAAAACATATATATTTTTAGAATAAATCAATTTCTATTTACTGAAATATGTTTGAGAAATTACCGGCTTTGTGTAGGCTATGGCAAAATGACTTGGCTAAAATTTCATTTCACATGTAGTTTGTTATTGTTTTCACTTACTAAACGTTATTTAAAGCACTCTTTTAGCTCTGAAGTAACTATTTATTTTTGGTAAATAGATAGTTTTCACAATAAAATATATATTTCCTGTAATTTCTTTGGTTATATATAATAACTGTTTGGGTTATTCTATATTTTTTCAATATCTTTAGTTATATTTATAGTTTTCTAACTACATAATATTTCCTATTACTTATAACCATAAATTTATAAATTTTGATATAGTACAAGCTTTAGAAACTATTTTATATTTTGCTGAATGAAAATTTTTCGCTAAATTTTTGAATAATAGCAAAATTTAACTTTTTTTACTTTTCAAAAAATAATTTATGGTAATTATTTCATTACTACTGTATATTCTATTTTATTCTAAGTAATAAAATATGCAAAATAACATGTATTCATAGATAAATGTATTAGCAAACTTGTTTTACCAAAGTCTTACGTGTACACCCGATTTTTCAGAATTTATACAACGCATCGCTGCTTTTTTGTTCTATAGCTTTATGATGCTTTCATAAATGTGTATAATGTTTATGTTTTTCTGAAACTAGATAAAATTTGACACAGAATGGCTATCTCACTTATAAATATTTCTCACTATAACTTCATTTGCTAGGTATGGTCCCCCCAAATTTAAGAAATATTTTTCGTAAATTGTATATTTGATTAAAAAAAGTGTTTATTAGAAAATTTTTGATGGTTAATTTTACAATATAGTGCAATTCTAACGTTTAATTCTGAACACAAAAATATATTACTCTTATTTATATTGCTTTTATTTTATATTTTTAATAATTTTTTTAAAAAAAAACCTTGCGCGAAGCTCCAAAACAGCCCCGACACTACAGGATGAAATGACCGCCAGTTCTAGGGTTAAAAATGATATGTTTTCATACCCAGAAAGAAGTTATTGCGATCCATAATTGCACAATGACTGGTATTAAATTTTAGCTTAGACATTTTAGGTTATATCTCGATTAGTTTCAATAATCCAGGGGAACGGGGGAATCAGGGTTTCTGGGTAGGAAGGGATAACAAGCTAATGAGGGGTAGGTAAGAGGTGGAGGGACAATCTGCATCAAATAGAATCACCAACAAAGTAGAATTTTAGAAATCTGAGCTTTTCACAACAATTTCTACCTCTATGTTGAAGTTTATTCCTCAGTCCTCTCCTCCACTCCTGTTTCTAGACATTTTAGCAACATTTTCAACCAATGCGCATCTACATTGCACATCTCGTTATTGATGGGTTATTTTAATTTATTTCGTGATTGGTCGGACTTTTGGCATTGTACAATCAAATATAAAAGACGTTGTGCTTTGTGTTTTCGCGTCTCCATTAGCCTTTTCGTGTTGGTGTCTTCATGTGCAGTTACATTTTCGTAGTTTGCTGAAAACAATGGAATTACTTTCAATGAGTGATTTTAGTGATCAACAAGTGTAATGGGTGTTAGACAGTGGTGCAATGAAACAATTCGCAAATTGTTTAATTTTTTGTGAAACAGAGTTTTGAACAGATCTTCATTGTGTGAGATATGGCTGCCATTGTCCTCTAGCTTAAAATACACTGTTATTTCATTCATATTTTTATTTTAATTACGTGTTAAATTTTATTTACTTTAATTCTTGTGTTAGCTGGTTGCTTTTCTAAAGACTGAATATAATTAAAGAATTTTCAGTAGGGCAGAAAGGGGCACTCTATGATCTGAGCTTGTATTTTGGTACTACTCCGGACTCGAGGAATATTTTTTTCTTATTTTAGTCCTTATGGCATTGTCTGTTCAGCTGTTTCTCACATGATCTGGAGCATGAATTTAGCTTGTTATCCTACCTCAGGAAACTCAGAATTCCCCCCGATCCCTCTAGATTATTGGACTATTTCAGAGATAACCATAACATTTCTAATTGTAAAAGTTTTTTCAAACATATTATCAAATGGCTTGACAGGCGTCTTTCTGTTTGGTAATTTCTGTTATTATTTTGGTGGCTATTCATCCAGCCCATTCTAGTATTCTATTATACTAGTTATCCTATACATTTATTTTCTTATTTTAAGGTTATTAATTTTGGCAAATAGTAATGAAATCGGTTTAAAGTTAAATAATTGTCCATTTTTTCTTCCACATAGAGTTTTTAAGGGTCAATACTCCTAATCGCCGATCCTATCACCATTTACAAATCACCCAATAAATAAATAAAATTTTGATTGCTCAACATTTTTAATTTGCCTAATTTTTTTTATTATGAGTTCCCCATGAGTAGACAGCATCACAAAACACTATTTTAAAAAAATTTTACTAAGCCATAGTTTTTTTCCTCTGGCAACCAGTTTTTTAAAATGGCGGGTTTTTTGCCAGATTTTAGTAAAATACGGAGGTTTGCGAATAAGTTATATATGTTAGTTACCTGGAGGAATATTTTTAAAATAGTAATAGTAAAAGGTGAGTGAACCTTCCTCAGGTACTAACATATTTTTTTTACATCATGTATTTTATAAAAAGTATTTAATAATTATTTATTATTTTAGAACATAAAATTGAAATGCATATACCATTTTGACAGTATAATGAGATCCAAGCAAATTTATTTTTTCCTAAAGTGCGCAAGTGGTATTTTTTGTGGTTATGAGTGATTGTATTTATTTAATACCATTATTTTCTGGTTTTAAATAATTTTTATTGTAAATCCTAAGTAGGTTTAAATAAGGAATATAATTTTTTTTGAGCATTAAATATAAAGTTTTCTGTTAACAATAATTGATTCTGAAACAAGCCACTTGTTTGCTAACTTTGGCTACCCCAGCACAAGCTGAGAAAAAGGGTAGCGCTTTTAACTGAAATTCAATGCGTGTATATTCCTCTAAAATGTATTTAAGGTCTCAGTCATCAATTTTTTTATGAAGATATTCCTATTTGTATAAAAAGAACCATTCTGTAAAATTTTCATCTTATTTTCATTCAGTCCCCTTTTTAGTTATTAACCCTAGAAAATTGACCATTATTAGGCTTTCGTGCCATTTTTGGAAAAGCTCTAGAAAAAAAGGAGGAGCATTCTCATGGGCCTAAAACTTTTTCAGTAGGTAGTTTATATTAGTTTTTCAAACATAATGAAATAAAAGTATTAGTAGTGAGCGTCTCATATTTCCTAGTACTCTTAAACTTTTATGGTCTTAAAAGTAACAATTTGATGATTTTTCTTCCGAGATTTTGCAGAACAAGTTTGACTGACTTTTCTTGCACAAAAAGAAACATTATTATAATGGTCAATATTGAAGTTCATTTTATGCTGAACACAACTGGTTTTTTGGATTATTC
>NW_025787169.1:0-13854 GCF_021130785.1 Homalodisca vitripennis
AAAATTAGAATTATTATTTCATTATATAACCCAATTTCAGCGAAGAAAACGATAAGGAAAGGGAGTGATTTACAATCCATACTTAAAAGAATAGAAAATACTCTCGATAACACTATTTAATTGTAGCATTTTTAAACGTTACCATGGGAAATACGCAATAGCTTATTATAATACTAAAGTCATCATATAGTGATTGCTACAATAAAATCATTAATGGAACAACTTTTCAAAATACCAGGGAAGCATATTTTGTTTAATGCTGAATTAACTGCTGCTATGTAACTACTTCTGTAAAAACAAATATATCTATATTTATGCATTCTCTAGTCTCCATATCTCACTGACTTAAAAATTGTATATATAGTCATATATACATATAATATATATATATATATATATATATATGTAATAATATATATATATATATATATATATATAGGTGGCACTGGTGAGCTGTGTTTCAGTGGAAATCTACGCTCTGTTTATTTTTCGTGTTTTTAACATGTTTATCGTATTGCATACAACTAATTTGTGGTAAATCTACTTGTAAAGATATAGTTTTACAATGCCGAGTAAATGGTGATGGTGTAAAATGTGGCAAATGTAAAGAAGATATCCCTCTAGATGGAGAGTATGCACTTTGTAGGTTATGTCAGTCAAGATTATCATTTTGATAATTGTAGCATGAAGGCGCAGTCATGGAAAAGTCTGGGGAAGGCTGGACAAGGAAAATGGAGTTGTGTATCTTGTAGGTCCAAAGAAAGAACCTCTAGTCAGACTCAAGAGGATGAAATATTATCTCATGAAGTTACGACCAAGATAGATAGCCTACTGGCACTCATTCCGGCAGTAAACCAAATTAAGGATACGTTGGAATTCTTATCCGGAAAATATGATGACATTTTAAGTGAAATTAAATTGCTTCGTCAGGAAAATAAAGACTTAAAAAGTTGAGCTGAAAGAATCAAGGCAAAGCAGCAGGTTAGTGATGCTACTGTAAAGGACCTACTGAAGTAGGGTCAACGAAATGGAACAATTATGGTAGAAGAGTGAACCTGGAGATTCATGGAGTGCCTGTGAGGGGTCCCAAGGTCGAAGAAGAAGATACATATGAAGTTGTGAAGGAATTAGGTAAGACTATTAACGTTCCCTTTGTACCGGAGGAAATCCATAGGCTTCACAGGCTTCAGAAAAGGAAAGATGGAAACCTCCTGCTATAATGGTACAGTTCTTTTCCAGCCAAGTGCGGGATAAATGGCTTCAAGCAGGGAAGAAATCACGACTTTCGGATCGGGATACGGGTAAACGGGTGTTCTTCAATGAAAACCTATCACTCTACTACTAAGAATCTGCTGAGAGACACCAAGGCAAGAGCTAAAATCTATAACTATAAGTATGTATGGTTTAAAAATGGGAAGGTATTTGTAAAAAGAGGTGAAGGAAGTGAAATGTAATTGTAATCAGAAGCTTAGATGAACATAAAGAAAATTGGTGTATAAGGATTCTTAGGTTAGCCTATATTATTTTAGTAATACATCACAAATTATGGATGGTTTTTCAAACAGATCTAGATAAAAATGTCAGGTTTGAAAATTACAGTGATATATACATTTGGGTTTTCTCATATTTCTGAGGATCTTGAAATAAGAGTTTTTCCATTTAAATATAAGGTCAATAAAAAAAAAACTGGGATGCCTTGAACATTCAGTTGCAAAAATTCATTCATAAAATTGGATGTCATAGTTCTGTCAGAGATAGCTTGCTCATGTGACGAAATTGTTGGGTAAAATTTTTATATGGATTCTCGAAAGTTGTTTCATGTAGGGAAGGTAGAAGAGGAGGAGGCTTAGTACTATTTTATAAGTCAGAAATGTTTACTTTCAGTCAGTTGAAGCTAAGGGTAGATTCATTTGAATGCATAGCTGGTAAACTAGAATATTTACTACTTAAACAAAAATGTATAATACATATTATAGCTATTTATAGGCCTCCTCCTACAAGTACAAGGGTTTTCAACTAGATATTTTCGTGACAGAAATTGATGATATTTTGAGACAGTATTTTTCTGTAGGAAGTGTGGTATTTTTGGGAGATACTAATATCAACATTATAGAAAATACCGAAATTATAGCTCAAGATTATGAAACAATGTTAGTATCTAAAGGTCTTGTTAGAGTTTATTGATGATTTTACTAGAGAGGAAATCAAGGCAGTAGGGTGACCAGATCTTGCATTGATCACTTGTACATAGAGACTTTTTTTAAATTTTTAAAGAAATTCTTGGTTGTGTGCTAAAGACTAAAATTTCTGATCATTATCCTATTGGTGTTAAGCTGTCCCTTAAAATGAAACCAGATATCCAGTGCTTAATTTAAATGAAGGTAAAATAACATATGACGAGTCTAAGTTAAAAATAGCACTACAGAATATTAATTGGGATCATATGCCTGTAGATAATACCAATAGAGCATTTGAATTTATAGTTAACCAATTTAAAAAAACATATGAAAATTGTAAATTTAACAAGTATAATAATAAAAAAAGTACAAGAACACAATACACGTAGAAGGATTGAAAAAGAGTGGATGACGGATTATTTGAGGGATTTGACCAAAGAAAGGGATAGATTGTTTAAAACATGGAAATCGGATCCGACAAATGCTAGGCATAGAAATAATTATACATTCTTTAGAAATAGGGTTACATATGAAATTAGAAACAGAAAAAAATGTATACTACAAAACTTACTTTCTCAAATGTAAGGAATGATATAAGAAAAATGTGGAAAGGCATAAATAATTTATTAGGAAGAACGAAAGACAAAAATACCGATTTGCTGATTATTAATTCGATGAAAACAAGCAATTGGTAGTATTACAAATGAATTTGCAACTCATTTTGACGTGGGAGTTACACAGGCTGTTCATAGATGCAATACAGTTAAAGAACTAATAAGAGAAAATAATCTAAGAGAAAACCTTTATATCCCTAGGGCTACAGCTAGAGAAATCATAAATCTTATACAATCAGTGAATGAAAATAAGCCTCCAGGTATAGATTTAATAAGACAAAAGGATTTAAAAATACTCTCACATTCACTTGGACCAGCATTGGCGAGAGCAATAAATTTGTCTTTGAGTGAAGGAATATTCCCTGAGTGTCTTAAGACTTCAATAGTGAGACCTATATATAAAAAGGGCTCTAGAGAAATTTATGATAATTATAGGCCAGTGTCATTGCTTCCCAGTATAGAAAAGATATATGAACAATTTGTTGTGAATAAGTTAAATGGGTTTCTTGAATCAATGTCACATTATTAATGAGAATCAATATGCTTTTCAAAAGGGTAAGGGAACTGAACGTCTTTTGAAGGACTTTACTAACTATGTAAATGAACAGTTAGAAAAAGGGTGTTATGTATTGGCTTTATTTTGGATCTATCAAAGGCATTTGATACCATCAATCATAATAAGATGTTAGTAGTCCTGGAGAACATTGGTGTTGTTGGAGTAAACTTAAACTGGTTCAAATCAATTTACAAAACAGAGGTTACAGAGTAAAAATAGTAAACACTTATAGTGAATATAAGCTAAGCAACTGTGGTGTACCACAAGGTAGTAACCTTGGTCCATTACTGTTTAATATCTATATAAATAATATTTTTAATGTAACTAATTATGTAAAGGTGTGGGCATATGCAGATGACATCCTTCTGGTAGCATCTCATATGGATCTGGTAACTGCCCAAGCAATGCTTCAAAACGATTTTAATGAAATAAATAAATGGTTGCATAATATGGAACTTGTTATAAATCCAAAAAGAACTGTTATGATGAAATTCACTTAAGAAATAAAAAAGTAGGAAATGAGCCGTTTTAAAATACCACACTTGAAATGTGTGAGCAACTACACACAAGTTTAAAAACCTCACTTCATGTGATTGTGACATAATAAAATTAGTATGTACCTATGATTATCTTGGGATAACAATAGATAATGGTTTAACATGGAAATACCACATTGAGAAAATCCCAGAAAAAGATTTGCTCGTGTGTTGCTGTATTTTATAGTTTAAAAAAAATATATTGAATATTGAAAGCAAGACTTCAGTATACAAGGCGTTAGTGGAGTCAATTGTTAGAAAATGGAATAATTGCATATGGAACAGCTGCAGACAACCACCTCAATAAGATACAAAGCCTTCAAAAGAAATGTCTGGATAGATGTTGAATGGCAGAGCTAATGGTATTACAGAAAAACAGTTGTATATACAAGCCAATAGCTTGACACCAAAGGGTTTTTTAAACAAGTATAGCATCCTTGTATATTAATTTTGCAGACAAAAAATATAAAATTTCAAACAGCAAGAACACTTCTATAGCTTTAAAAAATATTGAAAAATTTAAAGTTTATAGAATAACAAATACTTTTGGTAAAAGATTGGCAAAATATATTGTTCCTTGCCTATTTAACAGTCACCAAATTATATTTTTAATGAACATAATTATTGTAAGTTTAAAAAACTTGTTTTACAGGTGGTTAAGGGAAGGTTAAAAATTTTAAGAATATAGATCTGTATAAAAAATTTCTAGATATTATTAACTTATTATGTTTATTAGTAAAGAAGAATTTGTAAGTATGTAGGTATGTATGTAGTTATTATTTTAATGTTATTGTGGGAAAATTTTCTGTTGTTTAATGATTGTTGCTGTGATAAATATATAGCCTATATTAACTTGTTGTTAACTTATACCATAATATTGTTATTTTTTATAGTTTAGTTTTGTTATTGTAATGTTGTTGTTTGGAGTCTGTTGTTGATTTTGGTTATTGCTGTGATAAACATATAGTGTATATTAATCTGTCATTGTGTCCATGTTATATTTTTTATATTTTGTTATGCTTTTGAATATTATGAATAAACATATTAAGAAATTTTGTTATATGTGATAAAACATAATAGGCCTAGTATATATAGTTATTATTAATATGTTATTTATTGTGTTAAAAGTCTAAACTTAATATTTTTAATTATTTATGTAACCTGATTAAGCTTCATGAATCTATGGTGGAAACTGGTTGCCCTATTATAGATAAAATCAGATACAGAGTAAACAGTATATTTTTGTTGCAAAAAATTCTGACATAATGTTGTCAGTTGTTTGTGTTTAAAATGTTTTGGATGTGATGATGGATTGTTGTTAAGAAAATTTTACAGATAAAATTATAAAGCATAGCCTATAGTTTTTTTTGTTGTTGATATATAAGTTGGTTTTGTTAAAGTTTATTAGTTTTTAAAATTACTTATTATTATTTATTTATTTATTGCTTTTTTTTAATACAAACACATGCCAAATATAACACATGAATTTTATCTATAAAAATAATAAAAACCCTTTGCTAGGGTTTGCCATTGGTATGAAAGCCTAGACTAAAGAGGGGAGGAGCTGCAGGTTGTGGTGGTGGCCGCGTACTGTACTGCAGTAAGAAGTTTAGGGAATGGAAATTCGTTAGATACGACTAAACAATATGCAATATGAAATTTAAATTACATTTTTGGGAAAGGGGTAGGAAAATGAATTATTATCGATATATAAATGCGTCAAAACACAATGAAATAACACATACACAATAACACAAAACACAATTGGTTAGCACAGGGATAACACAAACACATATCGCAGACTGAATAGGCAAACAGACACATTGACATATATTTTGAATGCTGTAAAATGCTACACATGGGTGAAATAAATTAACACAGTTATTTATTTAATTGATAATCAACTAAAATGAACTTTTAAAAATTAGAGCAAAATTCATCCTAGATTTTGCACGTGCATTGCAGTTTTCAGAAATAAACACTGGTAGTGGCGGAACAAGGAACCAAGGAACGCCTGATGGGAGGGGGGATTTATTCTTGTCTCATACCGATTGGAATTGGGTAAGGACATCGACTGCTTCTGAATATAAATTATACAATCCAATCACACTATATGACCAGTGCAAATTTGTTGTTAGGAACATGAACTTAATTTTAAGAGTTAAGAAGACCGGTCTTATCATGGTAATAATTTGAAATGTAAAGATAAAAAAAACAAACCTGTATGCTGTTACTCGTGCTTGTAAACTTTAACAAAGTAATGAATGCCAATTTTGATACGTAATTTAATAAATACATTGTATGGTTTAGTTAAGATAGTTTTAATTTGGACCCGCTGATAAGTGTTGTACTTAGCGGGGCCATTGAAATGTAAGCTTTTGGAAATAAACCAATTCAATTCAATTCAATATAATGTTATTAATTCTTGGTTTGGGTTCTTTTGGTTTGTTTGTTTGTTCAATTTATCAGTGTGTTTCTTATGAAGGATTCTGGGAACCCTAAAATTTAAAATTGAACGCTGGTTTTTCCAGATTTATAAACTTTGACCTACTTTAAGAGTATATAATATATTTTTGTTTCAGAAAAAAATTCCGGTGACACTACAACCTTGATCTCTCGCTTGCGCAAACAAAACTATTAATTTTACGATTCTATTATTTTGTATTTGTCCGTTTCTTTCACATGTATGTTTAAATAACCAAAAAAATATACTGTAGAAGGACCAAAGACGTTTACATTAAATACATCTGAATAAGCGGCAATAAGATTCATGAGTGCAAACTTCTATTTTTCTAGGACATGACGAAAAGTAATTTAAGCCCCTGATTGTTTTGTTGAAAACAATGAAAATGTTTTTGTTTTTGTGAATAAAATATCATCCGTCTAGGTAATTGAGAAATTGATACGCAATATTTACATCTTCCCAAGAGTATATAACTCCATTTCAAACCCTAATAGATGTTTGATCCTGAAGGAAGTGTTTTTTGTTTCTATTTAAGTCATAAATGTGCCTAATAATTAATTGGAACTTTCGGGAGATTTGAGAAGTGAGTTAGTGATTTTACTTTTACGTAAGTAATACGAGAGACTTCTTTGTGCATTACCTAATATAAATACCTTTATCCTTAACCATTAAACATTTAGCGTCGTATTATTTGGTATTATTTATGGTGCATGAATTGTTCTAATAACAATAATATGATATAGATTAAATAAACAATATATGTGATAATTCGTTTAATACAGATTTATTTGTTGCTAGTGCTGACTTCACAGTGGGTTACCTAATAATAAAACAAGTACGTATATATTCACTCTGGTTGAGTTTAATGTTTTTAGGGCCGCCCAGTCAAATTAATATATTATGGCACTCAGTAAAAGTTAATAGATCCATTTTAAGATAATTATTATGTTTTTAAACAAATTATTGACTCTTTTCCAGTATCTATAGTCCGCATAGTTGTTGTAAAATCTAGAAATAATTGATACTTACAACGCTTTATAACAATTTTCATCACAATCCTGAAGTAACTGATAGTTGGCCAAGTGCTGAGGTAGTCAAAAATTATCGAATTCTGCTTCAGTTCCTGTAATCACATTGACAACCCTGTTTGCTCTATGAAAACCTGTATGTTAGCTCTTGAGTTGTATCAAACAATAACTGACAAGTGATCTAGTGAGTTGTTAGTATTGATTCAGATCTGGTAATCATGTTGCCAGTTTTGTGAATCCTGAAATACTTGTTGCTCTATTCACAGCTTTCATTGAGTAATTTATTCTGTATATATAATACATTTTGTGCTATTTTGAGTACAGGAATGTAGTTTTTGAATGCCTCTAAGCAGCCCTTATATTTGGTAGGAATACTTGATTACATTAGTTAATACGTGTATATGTAAATTTGAATATATTCAAATATATGTTTTTTTAAACCCATATATTTTACATATATATTTCGGCTCATTAAATCACTTTAAAATTAATTAATTTGTAAACACTATTGATATTTTCCGACTGATAATAATGAATGTTAATTATACATAAAAATTAACCTCCGAAAGCAAAAATTGTATAAATTAAATACTTTTTTTAACTACACTCTGTGTGGGCAGGGACTGTCCCATGCTCTCACTTGCTCTTTGTTAGCGGTCCTCAGTTTACTTAACAAATACAAAGTCTTCATTTTGGCGTTGTATTACCAACGCGTTTTGTTGTATTTTGTTTTCATTAAAGCCATCTCTGAAAGAAACACATTTTATCAAAATGACAAATTCTATTTCGCGATCATAAACGTGGTGTAGTATAATCTGTATTTTGTTCTGAAAGAGTCATTACTGAAAAAAAACTTATTGCTATATCAATAAAATGTTTTGTAATGCAGTTGCTATTATTTTAACAAGATACACAAAAACCCACGGTATGGTAACATTTTAGGAGCAGAGTATAAACTATTTATCACAAATTGCTTGAATATACATGTACTTAAAGACAGTACTTCGCAAATTCATCACATTTCTAAGCTTCTTGCAATAATATTTTTTTCCGATTACCCAATTCTTAAGGTTTTAACCGTTTAATTTTGTTTTTCAACATACAACATATATATATACAAACAATACAGCATTTATTCATTATTAGAAACTGAAAGCATGTACTTACTTTGTTGTCCTGTTTTGTTACCTTTCTTTCATCCGTATTGTAATATTTCAATTTTAATGTACTTGACTAATTGAATTGTGGTGAAAATATCATTTACATAATGATCAATATTGCATGAAACACTGTAATTTCGAGTTTAAGGTAACACGTTTTACTGTTAGAATGTAAGAGATTATTGTCAGCTGAACAACTCTCATCGAATACTTAATCGCCTGCATATAGCGATTTCGTATTCATCCACAACAAACGCGAGCCACATTGTAATCCAACCAACACTTCTCCCAGGGGAGCTACAAACACTGATTTGTCCCGTTGCCCCTTAGTGATATAATATGCACGGAAACTGTTATTTAACATTGCTGGCTAAAAGGCATAATTTTATAATTTTTAAAAGTTTTTGATTGATTTGTTAAATTAACTTAAATCATGGTTGATGAAATTATCTAAGCCTATATAATTGAATATCGAAAATAATGAAAACATGTACAGTTCGTATCATCAAAACTGTTGTCTTTCGTTGTTAAACATAAAAAGTTAAAAAATGTCGTTTTGGATTAACCGTATTTAAGCTCTTGGCTTAATTATTCATATAAAAAGTGACTTGGCTGTCTATCTATACAGTTTATCTATGTATGTATGTACACACAATAAACACTACCTTTAAAAATTAAACCTTGGACCTAATTTCCAATGCCTGGCCCATGAAATCACCCCTTTTTTACTTACCCATACTCCTTGTTCTATGCCCTTAAGAAAAGAAGTGTATCGTCTACTGACTGCACGATCCTCACCGCTTATTTATCGTTTCATTTATTATCTTAACGTTATCCCGTTCATACAGTTTTTTATTATCCGAATACATTATTGTATTGTAATAAATTATAATTTTGCATGGGCTATTATATTTTATCAACGATTTTCTAATATAAGTTATTATTTAAAATATTATTCATTATTGTCACTGTTATCAAATGTTTTAAATTGGTTATTGTTTTTGTCTCTTATTATAGGTATGTATTTCTAGTTGTTTAATTTATAATACACTCACTATATCGAGTACATTATATGCACTAAGTCAAATATTGCAATGTTATATTCCTTATTTTTTATAAGTTGTTATAACTAGCTAAATCACCTATGTACTGCAAATTGTTTTGTAATGGATTTCGCGCTGGTAAATAGATACATACATGATAAATGTATAATATTACATAAATAAGGGGAACTTAGATAAGCCCCGTAGGCCATATTGTTAAAATATTGTTGATTATAAAGATTATTCAGTAAACTTTGACAGCAAGCTGTACTTTTTTAGAGAAGTTGAAAAATAATAATTCCGTTTTTGGATGAGCAATTTTTTATTTAAATGCATACAAAGTATTATAAAATTATTTTATACTTGATATAAAAATATACTATACCAGATTGTTAAAAGCTATATTATTTATTTAACAGTTTATGTTTAATAAACTATGTATATGTTTACTTGCTTTTTTGTTTTGTTTACTTGATAAAGTATATTTAGTCATTTCTTCTCTTTACCCCAGATTATATGTAGCATACCAGTTAAATTGCATAACGCCATCTCCGAAATTAATGTAAATGTATGTATAATCTTTCAGTGAGCATATTCTATTTTAGCGGGAAGAAAAAAAAAAGGACAAGAGAGAAGAATAAGACACAGAAAAAGAAAGAGCACAAGAAGAGACAAGAAGAAGAAAGAAGGAAAAAAAAAAAGATAGAAAGATAAAAAATAGAAGAGAAATGAAGGGAGAAGGAAGAAAAGGTAGAAGGAGACAGAAGAGAGAGAAAAAGGAAGAAGGGAAAAAGAGAAAAGCGAGAACGGAAAGAAAGAAGGAAAGGAAAAGGAAGAGAAGAAGAAAGAAGGGAAGAGAAAGAAAAAAAGGAAGAGAAAGGAAAAAAAGACAAAAGAAGAGAAGGAGATAGGGTTAGAAAAAAAAAGCAGAGAGAAGAAGAATAAAAGAAAAGACCTTTTCATGTATATATTACGTGTGAAATTATTATAAAATACACGATGAAAATTTATAATAATAGATATAAATAATATCTGTGCATTTCTACTCGAATTTTACGGTTGTATTTGATGAAACTCCAGAAGTCCAGAAGTGTTTTAGCAGGTGTTGTAATCATGTAAGTAAGAGTTAGCTTGCCAGTTGTAGAGCGGGAAGCCAGCTCGATCAGTAGGACAGACCACATCATCATTAATAGCCATTAAGGTTAGCCGCGCAGAGTTTTTTATTTGTTTTTACGATTCATGGAGTGGGTGCCACACTTGCAGTACTAATTCAAGCTGTTTGTGTAAACTAACGCTTGATGTTAATGTAGTCTGCCCTTATCCAACCACCTATAAAACTCTTTGAATTATTTTACTAGTCTTTGTTTTTTTCTTTCTATATAGAGCCACGCAATAGATTAGTCCAGGCGGCGAGAGGCCAATTTACACTGTATAAGCTACACAACCTGACTTTTTAAAGTTGATAGAGGAACGTTTTCAAGCAAGACAAATATTAGGATATTATTCCAAAGATTGTCAGCTACCCTGGTTTAATGGAGTTAAAATATAAAACCAACTTTTATTTTATAATTATATTTTGTACAGTTATAGCAATTTTAAAACCAAGGCTTCAAAAAGCACATTTCCTATTGAAAAATGGGGCGTAGTCCAGATGGGATGTTTGAAAATAGGAATAGACCTATAAGTTAACCAGATGCCCTAAAATATCCATGTAAATTTTCCGTACAAGTTTTACGTGATTGAATAAAACACTCACATGAACATACGGACTGACACCGTTAGATTTTGTATAAATAGTGTAGCCCTCTATAATTATATCATTGGACAGACAACTAAATAAAGAGACTGGGCCACCAAATTCAGGGTAAGATATGACGGTTGATATATCAAGTTAGAGTTATCCTACAAAGTTGCTATTCAGGGTTTGTAAGAAAAACTTATAATAGCTTTACTTATATAAGTGTTCGTCTTTTTCTAACAATTACTTATGTGAAAACTGTAAAGGATACAGATAAATTCTAAGACGCCACATGTGCAACAATCTTTTTATTTTGTTTTATAATTATTAGTTTAAAGTTTTATGCTTAAGTTCTGCAAGATCTGGTTCATGGTTATAATTTAAGAATGACAGTTTTTATTTATACATGATGTTTCATAGCAATAGCTAACAACAAATAGAGGACAGTTTTCCGATAAATTATGTACACATTATATACCACTTATGCACTTATGCTTCTTCAATATTAAAATATGTATGCTAAGAGAGTTTGAATAAAATTATATAAATTTAATTCAACAAATCAAACACCTTAGCATTATATAAAATTAACTGCTGGGAGCATGTAATGTTAAATTACTGTTTCCATGTAGGTTGTCTCACTAAGGACCAAAGGCACAAATCAGTGTTTGTAGCTCCCCAAGGAGAGGTGTTGGTTGGATTTCTATGTGGTTGGTTTTTGCTGTAGATCATTACAAAACACGTAAATACTTAAAAGCAACCGTTTTTTTAAATCCTTTGATAGATGTTCTGACTGACTATATTCTCTTGCATTCTTAACATGAGAAACATGTTACTTATTTGCGCTGTAACAAATGCGTTTGCTACTTTTTTTTAAATCCGATATTGCAGTGTTTAGGTGCAGGTTATATCACTAGGAATATGATTCTTGTTATAAACTGCCTTTATATTTTTTACTGGAAAAAAACCTCATAATTAAAGAAGCTATCAAGTGTAATTATATTTAATTATTCCGCCTAGAGAAGGAAGACATAAATTGTTACAGTACAGTTACTGATAATTAAGAAATGTCGAGCTCAGATTAAAAAAATATTTTGAGGTGAATATTTTATACTCTTCTCCTTAAAATTGTACAATCCTAGGATTTTTTGATTAATATTGTTATAAAATAATTGCAGCTGCATAAACAACAATGTTTACTGATGTAACGAAAGGTTTGTTTTTTTACAGAGTCCTTATATAAGTAATGATTCTTTAAGCAAAAAATGCAAATATAACTATGACGCGTCTTATGATCGCGGGAATAGAATTTATCATTGTGATAAAAGGTTTTTTTTTTTTTTTCAGAAAATGTATTTAATGAAAACAAAATACAAAACAAGACGCGTTGATAATACAACACGAAAATGAAGATTTTATCTTAGGAAGTATTGTTTCTTAAGTAAACTGAGGAACGGAATAAAGACACAACTAATGTGCGTGGGGCAGTCCTAGCCCACGCAGGGTGCTGTTTTTATAATATTTTTCGTAACATGATTAATTTGCACAATTGTTACTTTAATAAATATATAATTTAACTAGATTATTTATCAATATAGCCAAACCCTTTCTAGCAGATTCGTTCATAAATTAAATATATAAAATAATGACTCTTTTCACTTTAATTTTCAAAATTATTATAACTTTTAGGATCTTTACATACAGTTTGTCACTATGGTAAAAAAACCGTTTCTCTTATTATAAAAGTTTTAGTTAAATCAAATTACAACAAGACGTTCCAGTAATACAATCAAGGAAATGGAGACGATGTGAGATGGCTGTTGAAGGAACTATTGTGTTTCTTATGTAAATTGAGGTACGTTATTAATGAGAAAGAAAATCCGTGTATGGAGTGCAGCGTCCCCACTCTCTGTTTTTGTTTTTTTCTTTCCTTTATTGTAACCAGAAAAGTTTTCAGACGTATTTAAATAATGTTTGCTATGTGCGAATTGCTGGGTTTTTTTTATTTATATCAGTTATAATAAGTCAGAGTAGTTCTATTGAGCCACCCCATATAAAAAAGAATTTAAAAGGGATTAGATGGACCAAGTTTCTATGTGAAATACGTGTGGTTTCACAATCTTGAATTTAAAAGGTGTGTGTGACGTAACTCTTAAACTATTTAATGTATGAGGAATGAAATAAGAATCTGGTAAAAGGGAGTTGTTCAAAATACAGTACAGTATCATTTTAAATTTCTGTTTAATTTGTAATGTAAAAACCGACAAATTTGTCAGTTTAATTCGTAAGGTAAAATTATTTTTGTTTAAATATTTGTCTGCAGTTTCCGGCTGCTAAGTGATGAGAACCGTGGGTGTGCGACATGTTCCGGCACTTGGTACTAGCTGTGGTTCGAGGTGTAAACTGAATACCACTTGATTATTTAAAAACTAAATCGATCTGGCTGCTAAGTGCTGTGAACCGTGTGCGACATGTTCCGGACTTGGTACTAGATGTGGTTCGAGTAAATTGAATACAGCTTAAATAATCAAAACTAAA
>NW_025787170.1:0-14067 GCF_021130785.1 Homalodisca vitripennis
AAAAATGTGTCTCAAACGGAGAGTCAAATCCTAATTCTGTTCAAACGTAAGTAAAGCGAGTAAACAAAGATTTCAAAACCATATTAAAATAATGATTCACTACTTACTTAATGTTCTCTGAATAAGGGCACGTCAGGAGAAGAAAGCTTGCCATTACTTAACGCTTTCATAATTCGCCATTATAGCTTAATTTGGCCACATTGCATTTCTTCAGTCAGTTAATTCACTTTTGTGGCAAAGTTATATACAATTTTCATTTACTTTAAATTTTTGTATTTTTTTGCAAGTTACTATGATGTGGGTTTTACCAGGATAGAGAAAAATTAATAAATATGTTTTGTATACTTACCAAAACTGAATCAGTTATTAACCATTGGTATACCAGATTAATTAATTAATCGATTTCCATTGCACATTTCAAATAAACTGTACAGATATTGGTTTTGTTTAGTCTTAAAGTTACATAACTACCAAGTAACAACTTATTGACATGACTAAAAGTGTTGAACATTAAATAAATGTATGTCTGAAAAATGCTATCTTACATAAACTGAAATGTAGGGATACGGATGAGCCTTACGAAATGCCGTAAATGTCCCAAAGAAGCTTTACAAAGCATAACGTGATAGTTCTACCATTTCTTATAAAAAACTCTACAAAATTTCCGAAAGTATGTAGCATACAAATATTGGTGAATATTCTACCCCACGTTCTTGATGTCACTGTTTTAGGTTAAAGCACTGCAATGAAATTAGTCAGCTGATAAAAGTGAAACTTAACATCCTCGTGAAAGCTCTTGCTATGATTACGTACTAGTAAACTATCTATATCATTGAAAAAGTTTCCTCATTTTTGTTTAGTGATTTTTAAACTTGTTGTTTCGTATGAATATTTTGTAAATCTATCAATATAATAAAAATCACAATGGCACAATTGAAATTAGAAATTAGTAATATAAACTAAAGTGAGAACAAACTAAAGCATGGGTCGTTTTAGCAATGAAGAAAAACTTAAACTGTAACCGAGGACATCACACTGGTCCTGAGAGAGCCGTTTGTTTTGCTTATTGTCAGTGATATCAACTTATATCTCCCTGAGCGCTGGGTTTGTAAACCAAGTTCTATACACTCGAGTAGAACTTTCAGACATATGGTATTAGGCTAGTAACATAGTTAACGCATGTTTAATCATACCTGTGTCAGTGTACATTTAAAGAGAATGAACCTCTTTGAGTTTTTATAATGTCATATACATTTAAGATTACGACACAATATTTCAAGAGACATTGGATAAGTTGCATGCCACATAATTATTTTATATTTACTAAAAAAGAAAACATTATATGTACGTACGAATGTCAGCCTATTAGTTTTTCTAACAGTGTTTGTTAACATCAAAACAAAACAGAAAGGAAAAGAACACATACACCTAGTAAAATACAATCAAAAAGTGATACTGCCACCAATTAATAATATTAATAATATTGCACCATTGAAAATAAAATGAGAATAATGAGAATAATGAGAATAATGATTTATTCCATAATAACTAAACAATTAAATAACATTACAAAACCTCGGAATTACACTGCCACGATTTCCAGTTATGTGGCAGCGCAACTAAAAATATAATATATAAATAAACAAACAGAGTCCAGTCCATCACTTTAACTGCCATCTTCTGTGTAGCTTTAACTAAATAAAATACACCTTTAAAGATATAAGTCACCAAAACAAAAAACAAAAAAGTTTCCTTTTAAATATTGGAAAATCTTTCTACATACATACATAAACATATCCCTGTACATAAATATATACAAATCTATAAATAAAAACGTAATAATTTTGCTATTTACAAACCAAAAATAATTTGTTTTTTTTTTATTAATGGTGTTTTACATTATTATAGGTTTAGGCTATATACAAAAGAAAAATTACAAACAAAAAGATACTAAATTAATATACTGTTTAAGAAATTAGTATCCTCCAACGAGAACAACCACCATTTAACAGATTTATCAAAACTATTAAATGAGTTACATAATTTTATTTCAAGCGGTAATTTGTTAAAGTACTTTGGACCAAGATAATTAAAGGATTGCCTAAATGAAGATCTGTTGACTTTAGGTACTCGAAAGATGTTCTGAAATTACGTCTAGCACTATAAACTAATTCAAAAGTTCCAGTATTACCACTTCTGATATAAAATACTCTTAGTACCTTATATACAAAAAGGTGCTGTATAGGGAGAATTTTCAAATGACAATAAAGAGGATAGGAACTTTCTCTAATAGATTTTCCTAATATGATTCGAATAAAATGATTTTGTACAACTCGCAATTTTTTCTACGTGGTATTTAAAAGTCCCGCCCCAACATTGAATTGCGTATTGCAACCTGGATTGTATTAAGGCGTAATATAAGATTCTTAATAACTTTTCGTCACAACAATTTTTTAAAAAATAAAATTTTCTGATACAAGATTTTAATTTATTTTGTAAAAACAATATATGCTTATCCCAAGATAACTTTTCATCGAAAAAAAAACACCCAGATACTTAAATTGATCCACCTTTCCAATAGTCAAACAATTACAAAAATTTCCAGTACAGTTTTGCTCGTGATATTTTACCAATTCGTTAAAACTAAAACCAACAAAATCAAAATTCATAAATTTTGTTTTATTTACATTAATTTCCATTTTGTTTTCATACACACCACTTTCTCAAAACTCGTATATCGTCCATCATGTTGTTCCAAATTTGTTGAGGGTTCTTTTCAGAATAAAACATGGCAAAATCGTCAGCAAAAACGCTTGGCTTTCCGTGAAACTCCTCCTCTAACAAATCGTTAATAAAAATTATGAAAAGGGTAGCAGACAAAACGGAACCCTGGGGGACCCCTGCTGAGACAGTCAGGGGAAAACTCAGAGCACCACATACTTTTACTCTTTGCTTACGATTTGTGAGAAAACTTCGAAACCAGTCTTGTGCTACTCCTCTTATACCAACTGCATGTAATTTATCTAAAAGTATTTCATGATTGACTAGGTCAAATGCCCTTTTAAAATCAATAAAAAGACCAGATGTTTTATTTTTACTGTTGAAACTTTTATAAATCAGATTTGAGCTATTTAACAAAGCGTCTTCGGTAGATCTTCCTTTCCTAAATCCATATTGGTTATCACTAAAAAAATTCAATCTATCTAAAAACTGTATTATGCGTAATTTCATGAGTTTTTTCATAATTTTTGAGAATATTGAAAAGAAGGCTTATTGGTCTTAGATTATCAAATTTAACTGATAACCCTTTTTTAAAAATTGGCACGATTATATTTGACTTCAATTTTTCAGGAAAAATTCCGTTTGTAAAACTTAAATTAATTATGTAAAGTCAAAACGGAAGAAATTTCATTTGCTATAGTTTTTATTAAAACAACATTGAAGCCATCAAAACCAGAAGATTTTTTATTTTTCAAACCATTAATAATGGAAAATAACTTCATCTTCAGTTGTTGGATGAATGAAAAAACGAAACTGGCCTTTGCGGTAATGATACGGTAGAGACCGGGCCTTTATCGCAAGAACCCGATTGTGCCGCGATTAGGTAATTGTTTATTGTTTCTGCTACACTTAATGGTTCCGTTATAATTTCCCCATTATCTAATTCCAGCTTATCAAAACAGCTCTTCACTTCTCCACCACTTATCCTATTTATTACTCTCCATTGAAGAGAAATATCTCCTTGACAATTTTCAATTAATTTAGAAAAATATTGATTTTTATAGACCTGAGTCATTTTCATTTGTGATACATTTTACCGACGTCATTTTCTGATAGTAGTCTATAAGTTATTGTGCGTCTTACGGTCTCTAGTTTGCGTTATTTTATTAATGCCTCTTTGCTCTACCCCGTTTAAATTCTGTGCTCTCTTTAACAGTTTGCTGTTATCACTAGGAGTACGAGTAATTCGATTTACTTTAACCGTTTTTTTGTACTCTACATTAAACAGTACATATCTCTATCATAAATATCAGATTAACAGTTCGGGAATCCTATCATAAACACCAGCCATGTTAACATCGCTCGATTCAATTAAAACTGCTCCCAATCAAGAGCTGGTAAACTTAAGTTTTTTAGTAAAACATAAATAATTTTTGAAAAATGTGGTTTCCTGGAATACTACCTATTTAAATTGGTTTATTTCTCGTATCTAGTTAAAAACGTCTTATTTCTTTTACACCACATAAAACGCAGTGTATCTGTGAGGTTAATATCAAAAACCTCGATCCTTAAATTGCGTTTTACGAATTTGGCGTCTGATAAAGATCATGGTCTATGCACGTTCGCGAGTCTTCTGTAACACGCGTTGGCTTTATATTCAAACTGCAGGTAAAACCATAGCTGTGCAAAAGACGTTTTAAATAATTTTGTGGGTTTTTGTTTATCACGGAGTCTATGTTAATCTATTTATAGTCAACTATGATGACTTGTTTTCGTGGCTATTTAATTGAGGTAATTTTAAAGAAAGATCGTTGAATAAAGTCATGTTTCCTGTCAACTTTGTAATCTATATAAAACAGAGGAGGCTAAAAAAACATATTTTGACAAAATCAAGTTTAATTAATAATGCCATACGAAATCTGCTGTTTGGAATTCTAATTTTAATTGAACATGTGTTTATCTCTTCTGCAACATAAACACAACTCTGCAAATAATGTGAGTATGTGTAGAAAACTTTCTTTCTATCAGTCTGAAACAAATTAAAACACATACAAATCAAATTCAAAACATATAATTTTAGTAGTTTTTGTAAGAAACTAAAATGATGGTTAACTTCAACGGAAAGAAATTCTTTTCAGAAATGATATTTTTATGCTATGAGAACAATAGCTTTGGTTGAGGATATTTCACAAACATAGTACTACATGACGCTAAAGTTTACAAAAATAATAACCCCTAAGCGTACTTCAGTATTTGTTACATAGTTGAGCATGATATAGTATATGTGAAAATTCTTTGAAGTTAAAGTGAAAAATAAAGAGGTTTCTGGTATAAAAATCAGAGGAAAATCGAAAGGACTATGCCTTAGAGGTGTATTTAATATCTTTTTTTCCCAAATCCACAAAAAACGAAGTGTTACCGTCGTTCATATTTTATAAAACCGTGGAGAACACTGGAGGACTTCATTATTGTATCAATTGTTATGTATTTGTAGGCGCTCATTTCATTAAACTTACACGAACACGCACCAAAAAAAATACATATAATATACGACACCATTAGGTTAGTTGGCAACTAATAATATAGATTTTAATATATACAGTTAAGATGTAACATAAAGGGGGGAAATACAAATCATGGTTAGGGCTAACCGCCTCAAAGGGAAACAATACGTTGAATTCTCTGTATTTTAATGGAAAGATTTCCTCGCAAAAATTTACTACATCATTATAAACATTTTTTATAAAACATATAAATTAATTTTATATGAATAAACAGTTCAAATTACAAATTAGAATAATCTTCCCCAACGGTGTGAAGTTGACTTAATAATATGATTTAAACCTCAAAATCAAGAATTTAGTTATTGAATGACGTGAACATAATTTTTAATTCTTTGTTTTAAAGTTTGTTATTGCCGATGGAAGGGTTGAAAGTATAACAGGATTTCGGGAGATTTGCCATCTTTTTAGGGTTATAAAGCTTATAATTGTTATCTGTTATAGTTTGTTAAGTCAATAACATGTGTATTTCGTTCTATGGAAGAACTTTTTTGCGGTAGAGAGAATATTGTCTGGGTAGTTGGTTTTATTTAGAAAGTCTGGTGTCTGTAAAATTATAGGGTCCATAAGGCGCCGTGCAATGTTGGCCGTCTATGTACACTGAAAGTTGCAGTGATCCATCAGTAGGTGTGGTGTGGGGAGGGGGAATATACGGGCTGCTGTGCGCACTTAGTTAAGTGGCACAGACTTTGCGGTTCAGGGTCTGGGAGTCTGGACATCATTTCTATGGGGTGGGATGTTATAAAAAAACTATTTTTAGTATACTACCCACCAATTCCATATTATTTGGAATTGTTTAATATGTCTCGATATTTTGTGCTTTATATTCAAAAGTTTTTTTTAAGACATTCGAATATAAGTCCTATTCATTGTTGTAGAATCAATAATGTATCATGTGTGTTTATGAAAAATACAAACTCAAAGGAAATTCTACTGTATTTACTTAGGCATTTACAGGAAGACAAATATTTCTAATATTATTCGAGCAATTAACAAATAGGAAGAATCCAAATGGAACACTTGTCCCGGAATATCCCTTTGGATTTCCGTGTCTTACTGTCTATATAAGTTTTTTTATAAAATCATTTTAAACTTGTTGTAGCCGCTATACTGAAGAGGCACATACTTAAGTTACAATTTTTTTAAAGATAAAATATTAAACAATAATATCAAGGAGATAATATGTAATATACAGTTTTAAAACAGTGAACATTATTTGCTTATATTTTAAATCGACATTTTATAAAAATTTACTTTTGGAATAATACAAAACGTAATTAATGAGAGAATGGAAATTTAATCACGAAACAAAATGGTCCAAAATATTTCAAAGTTTAATTTGACCTTTTTCTTAATGATAATCATATTACTGTACTCGAATAATTAGGGAATTTAACCATATTCCTACTTCTGTCAACAATGTAATTTAAAACTATAATCCTGCCAAATTTATCATTGATTATGTTGTATTTATTCATAAATAATTCTTATACTTATGTTTATTCTTTTTTTTGCCACCAAAGTTTATGTTAAATAAACTTTGTTAAGTTTATTTTGTGATTGAAAGACAACATGATATATGTTTCTTGTAAAATAAAAATATTGTGAGAATGTTGGACAGAGTCCATTATAATTCCAATTGTAAAATCCAAAACATGGGTTTGTCTACATGCCTCCAATACTCCCAAAAAGTTGGCTATACAAACTCTCCGCGCCATGAATATTATTTAAATTTGGCTTAAGACCTAGAAAACTATACTTAGGATCTAAATCACATTTATCTACATTTCAAATTCCAATTATTATTCGCAAAGTAATTTACTAAATATATTTTGTATATAAAGATAATGTTGAGACGTTATATGGAGACGTCTAAGAATTATATATATATATCTAAAATTTATAAGTATATAATATATATATAATATGATATTATATATTATATATATATATTTATATTAATTTAAAGTTTATTTTAATAGCCAGCTTAGTATAATTTGTGACTGCAGCTAATTTTGCCTTTGGTTTTCCCGATTAAGAAATGTATACCATTGAGATCTACTTTTATTGTCGGAGCAGGTGATACGGGAGCAGTGTTTGCAAATTTTTTTAATTAAGGAAATATATAATACGTCAGTCTGAAAAGTCTACTGTTGTAAAAAAATTACTACTTTCCAGTCATTGTAGTTTAACCTCTAACGTCCATAGTATAATTGTGCGGTAAATAGGGCGTTTGTTACGTTGGCTTCTAAGTTTAATTTAATTCAAAAAGCCGATATTTCCTGCCATTGTAATTTACTTTTCGTTCTAAGGTAGACCTACTACCGGGTGCCAAGAAAGACAATTGACGATAGCGGGCATGTCTATCAAATTACGAACTTGACTTGTTACAGCGGGAAGATGAAAAACAAGTTATATTCTAACATGTTACAATCTACATTTAAAAATCTTAAACTTCCAATTTTAAAAATGTCTTGTGGGATTGGCATTTTAGGTACTACGACTCTTCATATACATTTTTGGGGTGTGTTTTGAAATGTTTAGTTCAAGTACCAGTATAGCCAGAGGATAAACTACACGGCAGGTTTAGGTTCTGAAGGCCGCCAATAACCTAAAAGGGTGAATAAATGGTAAGGGAAGTTGACGTGATTGGTTTGGTCAGTCGCAAAAGAGAGGGTCGTTTATGGACCATCAGAGGGAGCGATTTAGATCTTAATCGGCCGAGGCTCTTTCCATCTCAGCACCAAATCAAGTCACTTCTCGCTTCAACGTATTAAGGAAAAATGTTAGAAATATTTAGGATTACTATATAACCTCTGTAACGTTACTGTTCATTCTTCATATTCTGAATCAACATCATAATTTTAAAAGTAAATTTATCCTGTAACGGTTGTGAATGGAAACTTTTTCAAAACCAAAAAAATGCTCCCAATGTTATTTCTTTGCTCTAAATATATTTTCCTCAGTGATTAGTTAGACTAACAGTGTGTTATAAATAAATATTAGTACTTAAAACCTCCTTTTTAACGGAAAAAGGAGCAAGAGACAAAAAAAAATGTTTATGTTTTTTATTCTTCACAAACTATGAATTAATTTTTGATTAAATACACGTTATTTGTTTTTCTTACCGTTATGTTTCCTTTTAAGTTGAATACAAATAACTTGGTTCCAAATAGATAAAAATTTTCCCTTTATTAAAGGTATAGTATTGGGAAAAAATATTTTACTTAATAAAGCATTAAAATATTCCTGTTTTTTTTAACCAGGTTAAAAAAAACGGGAAGGTGAATGAAAGACTTTAAAAGTCAATTGTTGTATATTTTACTGTTTATTAACAATCTATTGCATTAAATAGCGTTTTCCTCTCTCTTCCATTTACGTGGCTGGATTATGGGTGTTGTGCGTACACCTACTTCAACCTCTATGTTAGGAGAAATTGATAAAATGTTGGACTAAGAATCTCTTCTATTGTTTTTTTTATCTATTTATTTAACCATACGTAATTATCTGTTGTATGGTTATTTTACAAATATTGTTTTTAAATACTCTCTAGTTCAATAAAAATCTTATAACCTCTATTAGAGTCTGTTAACTACTAACAAAAATAGGTAAATAAGAGAAGGATGGAATCAGAAGATTTTGTTTCTGGTAGCTGGTATTATAATCTTAGTTCCTGTATACATATTATTTTAAAATGCTACATCAAAATACCTTTTATGGTAAAATAAACCTGAGAGAAACTTCTCCGGAACTTGGAATGATGACTATCTTTTCCATTTCAAGTAAACCCGGTCATTCGTAGCAGTTTTATTCCTGCAAACCAATGCCAATAAAGATATATGAGACAGTTAAGTAGTTAATCTAGTAAAATAAATTATTTATAGGGAAACAAATATGGAGGGTTTGTAAATAGATAATTGCCTTCGCTGTCAATGAGTGGACGTCATTATTGGAGGTTATGTAAACTTTCCCATCCAGTAGTAACGGAGCAGGATTGGTTGCGGAGATTGGAATGTTTCCCAATCATTATTACACACACACACACACACACACACCAACACACCACACAACATATATATCATATATTAGTATAAATATATATATTATATATATATCAGAGTTGCTATTGGAAGCCTCTTATTCTACATTAGAGTTCAAAATAATACTCCTGTAAAATTCCTATAAATGAGACATGACAATGGAGTAATTAGACGGAATTAAGATGCCGAGATTTACTATTATTATAACTTACCCTAATTTACCTCATATATGGCAGGAAACATATTAATAGTCAGAGTAAAATCACTGTTGGAGGAAACGTGGAATTCTTTTTGGAGCGTTTAGGTAGAGTTGAGTGCGGGGTACCTTTTTAAACTACTCTCAGAACTGTTGGGAGAATTTTCCTCTTGTAGGAGTCCTTTGAATCACGACATGGAGCAAAGATACGGACTTAATTGCCACGAGTTAATTTTTTGGATAAATACGACATGGGAAGGGAACATATCGTGGATCAGATTAACGGTCCAAATCTCCTTTATATTAGAGCCAATGTCGAATCCATCTGAAGCAATGAAAGAGGATGGAATCATTAAGATTGGAATATTTTTATAATGTTTGTTTCATACCTCAGAGCTGCTGTAGAAAGCTTCCCAGGGTACATAAGGATTCCAAATGACACCATGACATAGAGCAAACGAAACGAAATAGGTTACAGGGATGTATATTTCGTATAACGACCAAAAATAAATCACAAATTTTACGGGATACACCGTCATTCATATACATACTAATCTTTTGAATGATATGTCTATTAAAAGCAATGTAGAAGCTGTATCAAAAAAGATAGCGTAGAAAGTAAAACATTTCAAATAAACTTAGCTTATCCAATAGACATTTCGGAAATGGTTCTATTTGTATTAGGATTCACTAATATGCCTTTGAAGAACAATGAGAAGGGATATGTTGCTGAGAAGTACTGTTTAAGCTATTACTTTCATTTACCTCTAGATGAAAGAAATAATTCATTCAAACTTTACGGAATACGTCAAGGTTCCTTCACTTTATTAAATTGATTTTCCATTAAGAATAGGAACGTTCTTTAATAATATACTATATCTAGTTAATGGAGTCACCAAATTTTACGATTTAGTCCTTGAAGGTTTTCATCCATATTACTAATTATAAGAGACAGTTTTGAAAATTGACAAATAAACTGAGTTTTAATAAAATAATGGAACTAAAATTTATTTTAATTTGACAATGAATGTAACGTAAAGCTAATATCATAAAATTATTGAAAACGGCACCAAATTTTAAATATACTAAAACATATTTATGTTATACAAAATTTTGCAATTTGAAAATGTATGAAACAACTTTAAAGGGATATACTTTTCTTAAAACAAAGCCTAATGATTTAAATGGTGAAATTGAATTACTTTAATGGTTAACCAGATTAAATATCTGCACATATATTTTATACGTTTGTAAAAAATACAATCCCTTATATACATAAACGCATAGTATAACAATATGTACTGTACATGTATTGAACCTATCGGTAACTTAATAATGAATGGTAATGAGGAGGGTGACTCTAAGCAGGGTTGCCAATCACCTTACCAGAACGTATCTTTTGTTCTTAATATGTGCTTTCGTTCATATTCAGCATCCTCTCATGCATCAGCAGTAGTTTGCATTTTAGTACTTTACAGGATATAAATTTCTTAGCATTTGGCTTGTACTTTTCAATTCTCAGCTCCATTGCAGTTTTAAAATCGAAAAGCGTAGCACCGGTTTTCAATCTTTTATTGAGAAAATAAGTTTTTATACGATTTTATACTATCTCAGGATCCCGCTACTCCAAGTAAGCTTTTTGGTATAATTTACATTTTCATCCGTCCTGAATATCCGTATTCTCTTCGAACCTGTCTCCTGAGATGCTGGCTGAGAATTATCGGTGGAGGCTTCCTGAACTCTATTACGGATCCAAACTTCTAGAAAGATAGCAGTCAATGTTTACAACAATCCTACAGTATCACTCCAATGATAAGCACTTCAGAGACAGAATTCTGCTCTTTTCGATCGCATTTAGTTATCTTGAGTTATAACTTATATCTTAAGTTTTATTGAGCTGGATAAATACCAGTTAATAAACAACAATAGTGGAAATTTTTGTTTCCTTACTACAAGAAAGATGAAAGTTAAATGGACTGAAAATGCTTTTCCCTTCCAGCTATTGGTAACTGTTTCTCGAGATTAACTAGAATGAAAAGTTTACCAACATTAAGAAAAACATTCATGTTACGGTTAACTCAGTATCATTGACATGTTAATCAAACTTTTTAACAACCTTATTTTACTTTTTCATAAGAAACATTTTACTTCATTTCTTTTATTTCGTGTGATTTGTGTTCGTTTTCAGTTAAATAATATATTACATATATTTACAAAGATATATTAATATTCCAGTTATGTTTAGTTTACTCATTATACGAACCATTTTCAGTTAAGAATGTATTTAAATACTATATTCCAGTGGTGATACACAGCGTGACTATAAATTAATATATACATTACAGAGCACTACTTATACAATATTAGAGACCAATTTCAAAGGGCTATTATCGCCTGACTTTCACCATTAACAAAAAATGTATTTGTTACTTTTTTTGCACTAATTTACTGAGTTTGGTAAGCTAAAACTCCAATTTCTGACCATCAGTTACTGGGTAAAACTTAATTAGTCTTAAAACATGAATTCAACGTAATTTATCACACTAACCGTGTCGCGATATTTTTTATATATTGTTCAATGTCCGCCTCCTCGTGGTCTTGTATGAATTGCTGAATCGTACTAAACAGAAAGTATAATTGGATTTGGGACATTCTTCATCAATATATGTTACAACATTTATAAAGTAACGTTTCGAGCATTGATATCTATCCTCTTCATCAGGTAAAAAGTAGTTTGTCCGTTATACAAGAAAGAAAGGAAAGATAGAAAGTAAAAAAAAACAAAGGGTAAAAATGTTTTATCACCACTGATCTATTTATGAGTGAAAATCACAACATGAACCTTCTACTGACTAAGAAAATGTTTAATGATTGATCAATGGAAAATAACAAGCTAAGAAGAGAGCAAAGTGGTTTTAGGGCAGGAAAATCTTGTGCAGACCAGATCAACACACTGAGAGTTATTGTAGAACAATTTACAGAGTATCAAGCAACACTATACCTTTCATTCATAGATTTTGAAAAAGCATTCGATAGTGTGGATAGAAGAAGAATATGGGAGGCAATGCAGACGTTTGGTATTCTCCAGAAAATAATAAATCTAGTTAGGGCATTGTATAGTGGTCATTCCTGCAAAATAGTGCATCATGGTAAAGTTTCTGAACCATTTCATGTACTTTCAGGAGTTAAACAAGGATGTATTTTGTCTCCTATTCTCTTTCTTATGGTTCTTGACGTTGTTTTGAGAAGGGCGCTTAACAGACCGAGAGGTATACAGTGGAGGTTGGCAGAGAGATTGGAAGATCTTGATTTTGCAGATGACCTATGTTTCCTTTCCCATACCTTTGGTGATATGCAGAGCAAGTTAAATGACCTCAGATTGGAAGCAGCTAGAGATGGACTCAGAATTAATGTTAAGAAGACAAAAGAAATCCGAGTCAATAGTCAAAACCAGGAAAATCTCAAGATCGGGATGAAAGTATTGAGAGAGTTCCTAATTTCTGTTATTTGGGAAGCATGATAAGTGAAAATGGTGGGGCAGACGAGGACATAGCCAGCAGAATACGCAAGGCAAAGCAAGCCTTCTCACAATTGTGGCCTATTTGGAGATCGGCAATGATAAGAAAAAGCACTAAGTTACGGATTTTTAATAGTAATGTGAAGTCGGTTCTCCTATACGCCTGTGAAACATGGAAGGTAACTAAACGGCTCACAATGAAGATTCAGGTGTTTGTAAATCGCTGCCTACGTAATATTCACAGGATATGGTGGCCAGATACTGTGACAAACGAGGAACTATGGCGTAGGAGTGGGCAAGAACCAATCGAATTGACAATCCGACGCAGAAAATGGGGCTGGATAGGTCATACAATGAGACGAGACCATAACAACATAGCTAGACATAGTTTTGATTGGAACCCTCAAGGCCATAGAAAAAGGGGCCGCCCAAGGATGACCTGGAGACGGACAGCAGAAAAAGAGTTGAGAACTGTAAGAAAAACCTGGCAAAACGTGAAGCAGATGGCTGAGAACAGAGAGGAATGGCGTGACTTTGTGGCAGCCCTATGTTCCACCTAAGGAATAAAGGAAATAAGTCAAGTCAAGTAAGTCAATGGAAAATAAATATACTTGTGTTTTTGTTCCGTTGATCAATCGTTAAAATCTATGTTGATCAGTAGAAGGTTCTTGTGCTTTTTTTACACTCATATACGAGTATAGACCAGTGTTGATACTAAAATGGTTTTAGATTGATATTTTATGGAAAATATATGTAATTTTAAAGGTGATAGACAACTTGAAATAATTCACAATAATTGCTGACAAGTCCTGCATACGTAACGTACGTAAAGGTTTGAGATGATTCATTTCAAAAATGCATATCTATAGACGAAAAAATGTCTAACAAACTATGGATATTCTAATAGGTCAACTAGGCACAAAATATTAAGAGCAGAGACAGTGTATACACTTTTCTTTGATTGAAAGTGTGTTTACAAAGTTTAGTCGAGAGGGCTATATGCTGATACTCCTTCACCATATATCTTAGTCC
>NW_025787171.1:0-14365 GCF_021130785.1 Homalodisca vitripennis
CAGTGTAGATAGGATGTTCCAATAACCTCGAATCAAGTTTTCCTCTTCATTGCCTTTCCAGTTAGTTGTTTGAAGGATGCTGGGAGCTGATTGTAAAGTCGTGCTCCCATTGTTGAGGGTTTCTTGTCATGAAGGGCAGTTCGATATCTGACTGGTGGTATCAGAGACGCATTCCGGGAATTGTAACAATGTGGTCGTGTTACCCTGGGAAGTCCAAGCTTGGGTATGCGATTTTCGCTGTTTCCCAATTGCTTCCATCTAACTAATATCAAGTGTTAAACATGGTAGAAGCATTCTGGTTTAAATTAAATTCTGACGCCATAACTTAATTTACCTTGTTGTCATGATTTATAAAATAAATACGTACAGTAGGTTTCGGAATATTACTTCGGTTGAAACGTGGTTTTTTTTCCATCCCTTACGGTAGTCTCCGTAGAAATAGTTCCAGTTATACAGCTGAGATTGCCTTGTATATAATATATATATATATATATATCTTATCTTATATATATATAAAAATCTTGAGTCACGATGTATGTTGCCAATAAACTCCAAAACGACTGAACCAATTTCAATCAAATTTCACATGTATCCGTAATTTAGTCTAACTTAGAAGATAGGATAGTTATTATCTGAATTATTCGCTTATGTCGTGAATATAAACGAATAAAATGAAGAAAAGTTTTCAAAGCGCCTGCACATTATAACCTGCAATTACGAGATAGATACGTATATTAAACAGTGAAACACTATTTGAAGGCGCTACAGTTATGATGTATAATTGTCTAAACTAAATTTTTGGTTGAACTTAAAGGTTGAGTGGTAGAACCACTTTGTAATAAAATACATTATGCATGTACAATACATTTTTGACATATTTTCTTGATCGTGACATCAAGGTAAAATCTACATCGGGGTTGGAAATATAATTTACTTCAACCAGAAATGCTCATACGCGGGCAAAACTTACGAAAAGCGTGCGAAGCCGCGGGAAACAGCTAGTATATATATATAAATCTTGAGTCACGATGTATGTTGCCAATAAACTCCAAAACGACTGAAACCAATTTCAATCAAATTTCACATGTATCCGTAATTTAGTCTAACTTAGAAGATAGGATAGTTATTATCTGAATTATTCGCTTATGTCGTGAATATAAACGAATAAAATATATTAATTAAATGTTTATTAAGCAAGTGTTTATTTACTATTTAGTTTTATGAAGTGCTCATAGATGGCGGTTTAATTCATTTATCGATCAAATTCTTCAATATTGTTTTGACATCTAAGTTGCAAATACACCCAATAGATAGCGCTGTGTTCTGTTTTTTTAGAATATAAATTCTACAACTTTATTCCACGTAATATTTATTTATATTCACGACATAATCGTACTTATTTTAATTGTTTGTGACTGATATTTTTATAATTATTCTGTGTATTATGTTACAATATTATTATCATTGTTAACAGATACATTTTTGTACTACTTTTATTAGAGAATTATTAAAGTCTTGGCGCCAAATTCGAATCAAAGTCTCAAAATTCTGGCGATCAAATTCTATCGAGTCGCCATCTCTGATTAGAATGTCCAAAGCTTTAGTATCTCATTCGCTCTCGAGATCTGCTCTGAATCTAAATAAAGCTCTCTCTCGAACCTTCGAGAGTCCACTATTTCGAACAATCGATCAATCGATTCTTCTCGAAGCATGCGCACTAGAACGTTCGGGAAATTCAAGGCCCAGATATAAATACTGGCGTCGAGTGTCACTGCAGTTCAGTTCCTTTTTAAACGAGTAAATACTATCTCCCGGAAAGATATTTATTTTGATTTTTAATCTGATAATTGTTAATTTAATACATTCATTAATTTCGATCTAATTTATTAATTTATTTCAATTATAAATATTTTCAGTTTCAGAATAATGCCGCGGAAGAAATCTAACCTCAACAATCCGTGTAGCAGAAAGGTACGACTCCAGCGCGCTCGGCGAGCTCGAGAATCAAAGAAGAAACTGCAGCAAGAAATGCAGCCTCAACGAATTAGAACAGCAAAAATTCGTAGTCAAGAATCTCAAGAACAGCGTAATAAACGTCTGCGAACAAAATGTATTAAGGGCAAGAACTGCGCGACAACAGAATATAGCCAGATTTAGAGAACTCGAAAGAACGAGGCAACAAACCAGTCGTGTATTAACACGTGCATCATTCTTTCGCCTTGCGTTTGAGTATGAACCAGACATTAATTACTCGGCACATTCTAAAATTACAATTGGTGCGATGGATAAAATATGTCAATATTGCCACGCGTTAAAATTTCGAAATGAAAACAACTGGAATGTGTTGTGCATCAGGAAAAATTGTACTGCCACTTCTTCCTACTCCACCAGAACCTTTGAAATCACTTCTTGCTGGCGAATCAGACGATTCGAAATTATTTTTATGTAAGACACGTAAATTTTATTCTTGCTTTCAAATGACATCTTTTGGTGCAACTAAGATTTGCGATTTAACATCTGATGGACGTAATTTTGAAACGACATTCAAAATCCAAGGCCAAGTGTATCATAAGATTGGGTCACTAATGCCGATGCCTGATGAGGATTCAAAGTTTTCTTCAAATTTATTTTATGGGCAGTTGTGAGGATCGTGTGACAACTAGGTGCCTGCATAATTTCATAGAAGAAGCACAAGAAAGAGCAATTGTGGAATCGTTGGAAGTTTTTTTCGAAAATTATAATCATCTTATTCAGCTATTTAAAAGGGTATCACCACAATTAATAAGTGACAATTGTCAAAATTGTCATCAAAGCCGATAAAGTACCATCCGGGGAACATGCTGGCAGGTTCAACGCGCCAACTGTAGATGAAGTTGCTATTATTATGGTTGGTGATCCATCAAACAACAGACCACATTAGAATTACACGTCGAGATAGAATTGTTAGTGTAATTTCGGATATACATCGTTCATATGACGCACTTCAGTATCCTTTGATATTCTGGCAAGGGCAAGATGAATATCACATCAACATCAAACAGCGTGATCCAGTCACTGGTAATGAAACAAATAAAAAAGTTAGTTCAATGAACTACTATGCGCACCGATTGAATGATTAGATTTAATCAAGACAATTATATCTTACGATATCGTCAGCTGTACCATCAATACGTTGTAGATATGTACGCTAAGATCGAAAGTGAACGTTTACGATTCATTAGATTCAATCAAGCTAAATTACGATCAGAGGAATACATCCATTTACGAGATGCTATTATCGGAAACGTCGACGAAAACTTAAGCATCAATGATATTGGAACTGTATTTATTTTACCTTCAAGCTACATAGGCAGTCCACGGAATATGCAAGAATTACATGCAAGATGCTATGACTTACGTACGTCATTATGGTCGACCTGATTTGTCATTACATTTACGTGTAACCCAATTTGGGAAGAAATAAAAACTTTGTTATTATCAGGACAACAATCCAATACATCGCCATGATATCGTTGCACGTGTATTTAAACAAAAATTGAAATCTATGATTGATTTAATCGTTAAATATTCTATTTTTGGTAATACGTGTTGCTGGCTGTATTCTATTGAGTGGCAAAAGAGAGGTTTACCTCATGCTCACATTTTGATTTGGCTTGAAAATAAAATTCGTCCAGAAGAAATAGATCAAATAATTTCTGCTGAAATTCCGGATTCATCAACTGACCCAGAGTTGTTTGAGGTTGTTACCAGTCAGATGATCCATGGACCATGTGGTACTTTTAACATGACGTCGCCATGCATGGAGAATGGAAAATGTAAGAAACGTTTCCCAAAACCATTTACGAATGATACTATTACGGATATCGATGGTTATCCATTGTATCGCCGTAGAGACACTAACGATGGTGGCCGTACATTTAATATGCAAATGTCAAATTCTACAAATCAAGTTTGAAATTGATAATCGGTGGGTGAGTTCCATACTCACCACTGCTTTCCAAAGGCGTATACGGCTCATATTAATGTCGAGTTTTGTAGTTCCGTGAAATCCATTAAGTACATTTGCAAATACGTTAATAAAGGAAGTGATCTGGCCGTATTCGAAGTACAAAATATTAACCGAAATGACGAAATAAACACGATACCAAATGGGGAGATATATTAGTAGTAACGAGGCTATTCTGGCATATTTTTAGTTTTCCCATACACGAAAGAGATCCTCCTGTTCAGCATCTTGCAGTACATCTCGAAAATGGTCAGCGAGTATATTTTTCTGAAAAAAATATTGTCCAAAAAGCACTTCAGCCACCAAAGACGACTTTAACTGAATTTTTTACTTTGTGTCAAAAAATCTGATGAGGTTTGGCCAATTCGCAAAAACATTATTGTATACCCGAAGTTCCATGCTATTTTACGTGGAATAATGTAAGCAAAAAATGGGAACCACGTAAAAAAGGTACACCACATCCATTCAATACCAGGTTTATTTAAAAGCCAAGACATTGGGACGGCTTTACACTGTACATCCCAAACAACGTGAATGTTTCTTTTTGCGTTTGTTGTTGGTAAATGTTCCTGGACCAACATCTTTTTTTAAACATGTAGAAGCATTCTGGTTTAAATTAAATTCTGACGCCATAACTTAATTTACCTTGTTGTCATGATTTATAAAATAAATACGTACAGTAGGTTTCGGAATATTACTTCGGTTGAAACGTGGTTTTTTCCATCCCTTACGGTAGTCTCCGTAGAAATAGTTCCAGTTATACAGCTGAGATTGCCTTGTATATATATATATTATATATATATATATATATATAATCGATTTCCTAACACGCATTAGGCCACCAGCAAAATTTCGAACAATGATATTCACAGAAAGTTATTTGCAAAGTACCCGAAGATAGTAACAAAATTTGCTTCGAAAATCTAGAAAAGGCACATTAGTATGTTATTGGTGAATTATCTGGGATTTTTTAGGTTTTCCTACATCTGTTTTTCTTTCATACCTACTGGTATGTGTTTACTTGTCTGTTAAGAGAATTTAATGTTAGACTACAGCATTACCTTCAACATGCTTTGTTTGCTGCATGTATACCAGTAGTTGCCATATCTGTCCCTACATACATGTCATGTTAACATACGATTCTGTAAGTGGTGTTGATCTCCAATGAGTGAATTTAAACCTATGAAGAGTGGGGGGTAAAACTTACATATGGTCAACGTTTGAAGTCGTCACGTGTTAAACATCGTTCGGTAACTAACCGTATTACAGCGTATAATTCGCCGGCCTCACGGTAACGCTTAAAGTATCGAGCCTAATTATTTAATTAAACATCCATTTAATTTAAATGTTATTTTTTAATAACATACTTTAGGCAACAGCTTATTTATTTTTTACTTTTTGAAACTCCATCATGTGACTGGAAACGGCGAATGCGTCGTTACTTCGTCACTTATATATATGAAAAAGCTGATGAAATTACTGAAGCGATCAAAGTTGAAAAGAATTATGTTAGTTTGGCTAATAAGAAAAGAATTGTCGGTGTTCGACCTGGTATTGACAAACATGATGTTGTTGTTAAAGAACAAATTTTGAAACCTCTAAAATTATCAGAAAACATCGATATTGTTGATTTACATGATCCGAATGTTAAAAAATGCCTTAGATTTTAAAGGAAAAAGAATTAGCCGGTGTTAGTTAAAGGAATTAATCCATTTGGATGTTGTTGTAATGATTCAATTAGAAGATCCTATTAAAATGTTTAATGAACTAAAACAAAATTATGAGAATCATAAACAGCATGTTAAAGATTTTTACAACAGAAGTCTATGACAAGTTAGAAGCCAGAAAATAGAAGATCAGTAGACGATGTTGGTGAATTACTTGATAAAGTAAATAAACTAGAAGAAAACTTTAATACATATAAAAAATAGTGTTAATGTATTAGTTGGTGAAGTAATTAACAAAATTCTGGAAGATTTTGATACACATTTCAATGAGAAAATAAACTTTTTTGAAGATTTTGGTACACGTTTAAATGAGCAAATAACACATAATAATGAATTACTTAAAAGTATAGATGATCGATTACTCTTTATATCTCGATAAAGTAAATAAACTAGAAGAAAACTTTAATAAATTTAAAGAAGATGTCGATAAAACTTTTGAAAACATCGACAACAGATTTAATGGAGTAGGTGGTTACGATGACTAATTTTCCTTATATAAATGGCGCTCATATTACTGTGTGAGGTGCAAAGAGAAAACTGCCACAAACGATATAAAATACTATGCAAACATTAACGGAGTTAAGAGAATTTCTGGAAAATGTGCTGAATGTAACTCAAAAAAGAGCCAATTTATAAAAACTTGATTTTGAAATTTTTTTCTTAATAAATAGAGATGGCGGGACATTACAGTGCTTTCGATCTTTTTATCATGCAACACGAAAAGAGATTTGAAAAAAGAACATTGGGATGACATTTCTCAAAAATGATGAATTATCCGAAGATATGATGAGATTATACGTAAACAAAATTGAATTGGTTATTAACATTGCTAAATATCAAACTTTATCATCAGAGTTCATTCAAGAAAATATACATTATCAATTAAAAGATCATATGTCTGTTCTTTGTCTCTATCAACACTTGAGTATAAAGTTTTTGGATGAAAATAAAGATACAGTTGATTGGAACAATATTATAGATAGCGGTTACTATCCTGTGCAGATTTTATTGAAATATGTGACCGAGATCGCAAAATTTAAGGGAAGAGAATCCTGAATATGACGAAGTAGATCATTAAAAATGACTCTAAATCTTTTTAATTATTTTACTAAAATTTATATCTTTTCTTATAAAAACGTACATTAGATCGATGAAAAAATGATACACGATGTTTAAAATTTCTCTTATTAAATGGCGGACTACAGAAAATATGCTAGTGATATTGAAAGGGCGGAGTTTAAAAATTTCTATCCAATTAGTAAACAACATTTGAATGAACCGAATAAAAGAACTGAGTTTAATATTGATTTTGGAGATAACTTTTGCTCGTCCTAACTTCCAGTTTTATATTTCTGGAACTTTAACAAAACAAGATGGTCAAGCATATCTTGGAACTGATAATGTTAGATTAATCGATAATTTTATACCGTTTTTATTTTCTAAGATTGAAGTAAGGAAAACACAATAAATTGATAGAAGAAGTCGAAAACTGTGGCCAATTAAGCACAAATTAAAGGAACTATTTCGTATTCAAAAAGTGATGTTTATTTCTCAAACTTCTAATGGCTTTGAATCAGATTTTAAATTTGGTGTTTTTGAAGCAGCTGGAAATTTATCTCATTTTGGATTAGGATTTTTTGAACAATGTTTACTATTCCGATCTATAAAGGAGGATTTTATCTAAGTTTTTATAAGAGCAGAAGACGATGATGTGATTCTGAAGACTGCAACTGGAAATGTTATGCCTGTTGATGGAAAAAATAACAATTACAGATTTTTTTATTAGAGTTCCAATGATTGATTATAAAACCACGAGTAAAATTAGATTGATTAATGAACATTACAAAAAGTCAAAACATTATGTTTTAATTTTCTAGATTGGCAATGTATTGAACAAAAAGGTATTTCCGGAACAACTTATTCGTTCGATATTACAAACATTTATAGAAATAATCTTCAATCCCAAGTTCGTTATTATAGGTTTTCAAACAGATAGACAGAATAATCAAGAAAGAAATCCTTCAAAGTTTGATAGTTTGGATTGTAAAAAATATCAGAGTAAAATTGAACGGTTCTTATTATCCAGATGAATTACAAAATTTAAACATTTCCGGAGGTCTTTTCAGAATCATGTATCAGATGTATCAAGATTTTAAGAAAGTTTACTGTAATAATAAGGAAATGTATTACAAATCCTAAAGAATTTTTAGCGAATAGACCTATTTATGTCATTGATACAACAAAGAGTTTGACAAATATTTCTGGTTCAAAGAAACGATATAATTATCAATATGGATTTTCAAAAAGCTGTTACAAACGCAATTTGTTATGTTGTTGTTGTCTCTGAGAAATTTTTAGCCTATGATGTGATTAAGAACGATATTAGAGAAATTCAGTAAAAATCACGTTATTTTCACTATTATTCATCGGATAATTTTAAAACTTTACAGAATTGTTAAAGACATTGATATAAGTATTCATTTTTAATTTCAAAAGAATATCTTAAAAAATGGGGATGATATTAACAAAAAACTATTCCAAGGTCATCATCTTAAGGGTTGGACCGGAAGTTTATGATTTTAAAAAATACTTTAATATTTACTGATCCTATATACCAAATTTCAGCAAAAAAGCTCCAATAGTTCTCGAGATATAAAGAGTTTTAAGATAAGGGATGATTGGGGTAGTTTTTGAAAATTTTGTTATTTTTCATGAAATTTTAAGTTGTGAACTCGCTTGTTTTTGAAGTTTCAGAATTTTTCTGATAATTTTTTTTATTTTTTTATGAATATTAAGAAAATAGGGGATGATTTCACCCTTATGGATAAGTTAAGTCGAAAGAGTTAAGTATTTACTATATGTGTACCAAATTTCATTAAAATCGGTTTGAGTGGTTTTTGAAATATAAAATTATTAATAAACTTGTAAACTAGCACTCCTAATTGAACAACTTATATAGCAGAGATATAGCTTATATCTTTCGAGACTCTCCGTAGCTCAGTTGGTAAGACGCTTGCCTTCCAAAGCCTGAGGTTCTGGGTTCAAATCCCAGAGCTTCAGGCGCGCTTTTTATTGAGGAAGACATGGTTGTCGTTCAGTGGTTGGGGACAAGTCTTCTACACGAGTGGCCATAGTGTAAATGACTATAAGAACAAGGCCGAGTAATGACAACTGTGGTTGGCGCGCCATTTGCTTCCTCACCTTTCCACTTCATTCCTTAATTCCTTCTCTTCCTTAATTCGTACATTCCTTTCTCTTCCTTAATTCGTTCATTACATTCATCATTCACATCATTCATTAATACAACATTACACTTACAAAACACCCGACACAAATTCCCTAATTGTATCTCTCCATCAACTTCTACACAGTAGTTACCAAAGAAAAATGAGACTTGGGAACAAAAAAATTCCAGAGTCTAAGACCCGAATTACAGCTCCTAGCCATTAACTTGGTTGGACAGTAGCAGTGCAGGGCCAAGTCTCTAAACAATAGACACCGTAGAAGTTGAATGTGATGTGATTCCCCATAGCGCAAACACGCACACTAACAACACTACACCAAAGACACAATCATTCATTTTGTCTTTTACAATAATTGATGATCTGTTCATATTATTCTCTTTCATTCCTTCTAAAACTTCAAAAATATACTCTTTCGCTGATGAAAAATCTCGATTTCTTCCGGAATAATCTTTGTAATCGTACACATAATATCCTAAATAGTTGTACAATAGAATGAAATTATTCTATTTATCTCTGTTGTAGAAATGTAAACACAAACATTTGCGCTGAAAAATTTATATCTCGGCAGACTTAGTTCCATAATCTCCATTTATAAAAAATCTTTTTGTTTAAATGGAAGAGTATAATGCCAACTGTTACAAGTGTTCTAATAGAGGAGAAATTATCGATAAAAGATATTTAGTTTGTAGAGGTTGTAATTTAATTTTGTTAGAAAGACCTAAACCTAAGAAATTTCGAAATAAATTAACACATTTGAATAACCTGCTTACAAAATTGCAATATGGAGACAAGAAGCAAACAAAATTGGTTACAGAATTTAGAAAACAGAATAAAAAATTTTTACTTATCTCTTGGAACCATTGACAAAATTATTTTCCTTTTCAAAGAATACATTAGGTTTGTAGTATCGATACACACGTTTATTATGAAAAGATATTACCTGTATTTTTTCATTATCTGGATGTTGAAATTTGTTTATGATTTTGAACCAGAAATCCTCGATGATTTTATAGTACATTTGGAGAAATTAAACGAAGAACCTCTTGAAAAGAATGCGGTTTTACTCACATTCTCCCCGACTTCTCGAGTGATTGTTAGCAAATTTCATTTTTTCCGTCTTTAAATTTTTTCTATTTAAATGGAGTTCTTGAAAGAGTTAAATGATATTGGAGAATGTAAGTTTAAAGAGTATAAGAAGTTAAATGAATTGGAAGAAAGGAAGAAACATAGAATCGTGAATTTGGAGAAAATGAAAGATAAATTCGGGTTTACAATAATTGCCGAGTTGGAAGATTGTAAAGTACACTTGCCGAACAGATTTTTTGACTGTTTTGGATGAAAAAAAAGATTAAAGAATTAAACAAAAATGAAAAATTAACACTTGGGTTGTTACTGGAAAGAAGACTATAAAAGATTAAAGAAATTATAACAATTAACTTTGTAGAATAAAGTCTTAACTCTAAAACTTGCAGTCCCTCCCACGTCATAGTACTGTTTTGATAACCATAGTTGGTGTCTTTCTTCATAGGAATCACATTGGAATATTATCTACAGTAATACCTTTTGTTTCACACAAAATGTGGCTATATTCTATAAGAAAAATTCTATAATGCTCTTTAATGAATTGTGTTGATAAATCTTGATACTCACAAAAATTCCTAAGAAATTCATCAATTAAGTCTTGATTATCTTGAAAGAACGTACAATATGGGAAAAATGTCATAAAAAAACTAATGAAAACTCTCTGTTTGTTTATTTTTTTACTTTCTTTTCAATATCTTTCGTAATTATATTAAATATATAATCCCGTATTTTTTTTTCGTTTTTTGTGTGTACACGTGTGCAGTTTTCGTTCTTTCTGCAAAAGACTCTACAAGTTCTTTTAATTCTGTTTCATTTAAAGACGGTATCAACTGTTGTTGAGAAATAAACCGGCAATGTCACTGGGAATTCATCCTTTTGTTGTCACTGTCTTTTAAATGCTAGAATACTGAAGAGAGGCTTGGTGAGTTTCTATGTTGTTTTAATTTAGTCAGAAAAGTTTTTTATTAAAGTTACAGTATGTTTTTAGTAAAAACAATGTTTATTTAAATTGAGTTAAATTTTATTAAGATTTAAATCCTTTATATTCGTATGCAGATTTGACAACATTTTACAAAGCACAGCTTAAGAAAGTAGAAGCTCAGATTTGGTTAAATTTTTCATTATATCCCCCCCCCCCCCAACAGGATGGCACTAAATGTACCGATCGCCTTTTGGAGACGAACGACTGTCAAGATTCGAGTTAATTTTTCCATTTTTGGAGATTTTGAACTTGTGTTATTTTCTCAGCTTCCGTTTATTGTACATTGAACAGTATTCTTTACATTGCATTTTCTCGGTCGGCTCCGAAAGTGCGCCCAGGCAACTAGACTCCCATAATTTACTATCTACTTATATATATATATATATATATAAGTATATTATATATATTAATTATACTATATATATATATAATATATTTCTTTCTGTTTGCGGGGTGTGTATGGGGCCTGCGTTACTCCCTCCTTAACGGGTCGAACCACTCGATTTTAATGAAACTTTTGTGAGTTGTGTCTTCAGGTGGATCGAGGAGAATGGGTTGGTTTAGATTACCCAACAATTTCAGGTCCCCCCAATTTTAAATAGGCATTAATTTAATTAATTTTTTTAAATAATAAATTGTTGAATGTTGGAGTGTTTTTACATTGGATCCGCAGAACAGACGTGCGTCTTTACACGACACGTAATACCAATAGCAGATAACTTATACTTAATACACGCTGTTAATTACTTTTCAAACTGAAAGATTCATCAAAAGAGGCAGAGAAACATTTAAATGTTCTACGATTTAAAATTTAGAAAAATGTTATTGTAAAAGTGCTATGATCAGTAGTGTAAAGCAAAATTTGCCAAAGATGAAAGTATTCACCAATTGTTTCTATGTAAATATTTGTAATTATTACAACACAGGCCTTTATGAGTTTTTTCTATTTTAATTCCAGGTTGTACCCGACAGTTTCGTGTGCTGCCTTATCAAATTTGTGTGTTTTCATTGTGTGTAAACATCGTGTACTGTAATTAATTGTGCTAGAGTGATAATTTGTCAATAATACATTAATAGAAATTGAAGATGTTTGAGCTGGAGTGCTTAATAAACATATAGTTATCTTATTGGTGTTATTGAACCTCATTTTGAAAATATTTAATGAAGTGACGTATTATTGGTCGCATAACCCTGCAATATAACACTCAATGTAGCATAACTCAAATACAAATAGGTTGTGTTTCTATATGTAAATTAAACTAAATTGTTAAACAGTTTAGATAATCAATAGTTTTAAAACTAATTGGATTTGAAAATAATTTGTTGTAAATTTAAAATTTTATATTTGTAGTTCAAAAAACTAGTGCACATAAGTTCAAAAGTTAAAGTAGCATACACAGTCACATGTTGTGAATAACCTATTGTTTAATAGTGTAGGGAATTGGATTTTTACAATTTAAATTCTATTGGCCAGTTCACGATACTAGGCTTATACTGTAATTTTATATATAACTAATATTATCAAATACGTATATTTTTTCAATTTACAAACTTAATTTATCAAAGGCTATAATGCGATTGATATGCTTTACAAATTATTTTTTGGTTTAATCCTGTTTTTAGGACGTAATTACACAAATACAAATTAGATGGTTTTCCGATAAGGCTGACTGAAGTATAATAAGTGGCCTCCCTATCTCAATCGAAATTATTGATATGTTCTGAAATAGCGCTATCTAAATGAGCGCTAAGGAATCGTTTGTTTATAGTAATTGAATTAGTTTCTATATTCTGTTATGCGTAATTAGACGTTATTGTCTTATCCGAATTAGATTATAGTTTATGTAAAGGCTGTGAAGTTTATATTAAGCGGACTCACCATCACAGTCGAAATTATTGATAGTTTCTGAATTAGTTACTATCTAAAAACTTACCGAATAACATCATTACATTATTTAAAATTAACAGTTATAAAATCAGCTGTTAGGAAACTGGGCTTAACAAAATTTAATTTTATCTAAAAATACTTAGAATGAAGTATTTCCTAGATAGGTGGCGCCTGAAGTATACATAAGTGGGGCTACCATCACAATCGAATTTATAGATATGTCTTCTGAATAGCTTACATTAAACTACTAAAAATGACAATCCAAATTAGATTTGTAGTTACTTTAAAGTCTGGCAAGCGTATGATAAGCAGTCACCGATTCACAAATTAAAAATTATTGATATTTTCTGATTAGCCAACAGAAAATTTAATTGAAAACACCTATTCCTTACAGCTCATTAACTCAATAGTTACTCAATTCTTGTGATTTGTATAATTTGAACTTATGTGACCAAAAACTGTTAAAAACTAGTTATTCGACACATGGAAAACACAACCTTTTGATTTTGTATGCAAACTCTAGGTTATTCTACCAATATACTCCACTTCGTTCAATAACTTCAATAAAAATAAACTATAGTTTTTTATGTACCTCCAAACATCTTCAATCTCTATTAATGTTAATATTTACAGTTAGCGACTCATACAATAATTACACGATGTTACCAAAAACCAACACACAATATTTGATAAGCAGCCACAAAAACAACTGTCAGTAAAAACCTTGGAACTTTAAATATAGAAAAACATTTGAAAACTGTGATCGGTAGCGGCATTCTATTCTGCGACTCTGGACTCCTAAATTTGTAAAACATTCCAAGATGGTCCAACTCCGTTTTACGGAGGAGTTCAGCTCCATACACACGCACAATAATGAAAATATAAACAAAAAGATATTGAAATCTCGGTTAGATTAGATAGGGTAATTAGAAATTATCGAAATTAAATTTTGATTGCTCGATGTTGGCCGGCTTATTATAATTCAATCAGCCTTTATATAACTATAATAATTACTAATTCGGTGTCGCTCCATTTTAGTAGTTTTTAGATAGGGCTATTTCAGAAATATCTATAATTCGATTGTGATGGTGGCCAACTTATTCAGTACTTCATGCAGCCCTATTACGGAATACTTATTTAATATTTTTAGATTAAATCTAATTTCTGGTTGAGGCAGTTCCGAATACTATACTGGTAATTTTAAAAATAACTATAATGAAAATTCGGTAGTTTAGATTGAGGATAATTCAGAATATATCATATAATTACTTTAGCCTTTCCATAACTATAAATCTACTTCGAGATAGTAGTTTAGAGTAGGCTATTTCAGAAATATCCTATAATGTCGATTGGTGAATGGTAGCCACTTATTATACTTCAAGTCCCTATAGCGAAGATACCGTTGATTGGTAGTATTTTAGATAAATAAATTTT
>NW_025787172.1:0-36557 GCF_021130785.1 Homalodisca vitripennis
CCCCTAGTATAATATTTAAGCTAAACAAGGTAGAGTAAAAACACATTTACAGTTAAGAGAGAGTTTATTAATACATAAAATAAAAGTTAGCCATATTAAACATGAGTTTAGTTAAGTTTTTTTTTTGTAAGTGAAATAATGATATACCTACTGTTATATGAAAAAAGTCTTTGTTTTCTTTCTTCCAGAACACTTAACTTCGTACTTAGGTCTTCTTTGTTGGCAACATTCTGAGCACACTAAGACAGTGGTAGCAACATGTTCTTTACAAATGGGTGCTTGACACTCTCCGCAAGTATTCTTCGTTATAACGGTTTTTTCTTCTTGGGCAATAGGCACATTTCGGGGGTTTCCCAGGTTCCTGTGCACAAGTGTGTTCAGCTGGGTTCCTAATATTGGCTTCTTCATGTTTACCAAGACAGTTTTTAATTTTTTGTCTCGTTGGGATCGACAGTGTTTTTATTTCAAACTCTTCTCAAAAGAAGATTTTTGATCAAATCCTTGCCGAGTTCCATAAGAAATTGTCTTCTTGCCATTTCAGAGTTCGTGTTTGCTTTGAAAATTATACACGCATTGACAGCACCAACATTCAAAAGTCCATTGAAAACCGTAAACGGCCATCTTCTGCTAATTCTAGATACACAGTATTCTGTCTTCAGCCGGTCTACCACATCTACTCCACCTTTAGTTGCATTATAATATGTGATTATTTCGGGTTTCATGTCATTTCCACTTTTTTCATCAATTTTGTCATCATCATGAAGCGTGGACAAAAGAAGAACTAGCTTATTATTTTTAGTGCTAGGCTTATACGATACCATTGAACAGTAATTTGGTGGCCTGGAAAAAGCAAAAATAGAAGAGCAGCTACGCCTTCCAGTAACATCAAGTAGTTCTGCAGGAATTTCACGTTTGTCTTTACGTAACGTTCCTACTACTGTTAGTCTGTGGTTGACGTAAAGGTCATTTGCCAAAGGTACTGACGTGAAAAAATTATCCATTGTTACATTTCGTCCTGTTTTATTTATTATAGAAAATGCAACGTTTCACCACACTTGCTGCATCATTGTCCATTGTAAAAGGACTGTCCTTGGGCTGCTTGCCGGGGTGTAGATCTCCATGTAAGCTGTGTAAAAAGTTGCGGAGTCAACGGTTGCATAAATTTTTATACCGTATTTGCAGGGCTTACTTTTCATGTAAATACGAAATTTGCAAACGGCCCCTAAACGGCTCCATCATTTCGTCGATAGTAACATTCTCGCCAACACTGTAGCTTTCTCCACAAGTTTTTACAAATGAATCAAATAACTCTCGAATCGGTGCTAAGTTATCTAACTTTTTCCTTGCAGCACGAGTATTTCCATCATTAAATCTTAGGGCCTGTGATAGCAAAACGGAATCTTCTCTGTGACATAGTAGCAATGAAAATTTCTGGCGCTGTTCTATCAACTGTCCAGAGTTCATCCAAATGAATATGGTTGTTTTTCTTGACCCCTAATATATATAAGAGCCCGAAAAAAGCAGATATTTCTGTCACATCTGTAAGTCGGCAGTCTTGTTCTCCTCGAGTATATTTTTGACTCATTTTGGAAAGCTTTTGATTAGTTTATTTCACAATATCCTGCAACATAGAATCAGGGAAAAAAAGTTTCCAACAATCTACTATAGTTTTACACTCACGGGCTACTCCTGTCACTCCAGGTAATTTCGTCACGATGTTTTGAGGGCGAGCTTTTGTAGTGTTTCGAGGTATGAAACTTATTCCAAATGACGTTAGTTTTTTTCCCAATGTAACAATTCTGAGGGCATTTCACGACTGACAGGTTGACTGCTACTACTACTTCCTCGACCACGAGTATCTCGTCGTACAGCACCAGGGCCTCGCACAGCAGTCCGACCTCTTGTGCCATGTGACCGAACAGGAGCATGGTCACGTCTCTTAGTTACTCGTCCACGAGCAACACCTCGCCCTCGAGCTTGACTCGAAAAATCACTAGGCCTACCAATTCCAATTTGGTTACTCCCAGTTAACTCACTTTGACATGAGGAAGGAGGCCCTGGTTCAAGTACAGTATACTCATTGGTTTCCAAATCATGAATATCATTCTGGAAGCTAACTGGCTGTAAAGGCTCAACATGATTTATGGGTAGCAGATCATTTTGTAAACCAAATTGTTCATCAATGGCAATAAAAGTGCCACAATCTTGATTTGGTTCAGGTGTTGAAACAGGTATATTCAGGAACCATATAAACATCATTATCAACCTCATCTGAGTTTTCTACATCAGAGCAAGATACTTCTGAGTGACGATCATCATCGTCATGTTCATGGGTCCATCAGAGTCCTCTGAATCATCAGCATCGTCTGTATTGTTCACCAACCAACTCAACAACTGACTGTCTTGATCCATATTGAAAACTTTATATCTAATGTAAAAACTAATATAAATCAAGCAAGTAAAATAATGTCACTTAAACCAAATAAATAAAAAATAAAAAATGTCACGCGGTTAGTCGGGTGTAGAGGATAAAAAACTCACAACAACAACAGTGACTCGACTAGTGATGGGGTAATCGACTAGTCGACTAGTTATTTATTCGACTAGTGCCTAAAGTAGTCGACTAGTCGGTTGATTTGACTAGTCGTTGTAAAGTAATACATCGACTAGTAGTACGGTGGTTTTGGATGTATAATGCAAAATTACTTTAATCTGTTTAATACAAACTACAAAGGCGACTATTACATTTAGTTGGTAGACGACTAGTCGTTTATTTATTCAAAATATCAAACTAGTAACTTGATTATTTGTTAATACTATTTTAATTTACTTATCACAAACCGTCATAGCAGACCATAATTTACCTCACTGCTTGCTATGTTAACCGACTAGTTTCATGTTTCTTTAACAAGTAATATATTTTTCAATATATTATACAGCTAATAATATGTTGTTATAGAGTAACTTAGGTAACAAATAAAACGAGACTAGTTTAATCAAAATGCCAAGGAACGTGTATTTAATGTAATGTAAGTTAATTTTACAAAATTACTTTGAAGTTAGAAAAAATTACAGTGTATTTCTTTTAGCTAAAAATTACCCACTTTGGCTATTCTCTAGTTTTTAATTACATTTTACTTCATATTTGTGTGTAAAAACAATATGTTATTAACATTTTTTGGGACAAGTCTGCTTCTTCTGTCATTTGTGACTTGCCCAGCAATAAAAAAGTCTCTTAGAAGGAACAGAAGTTGCTGGCAAACATAAGTATTTTTTTTGTAAATAATAAATTTCTGGAATTACATATTTATATTTTTCACAAAAAAGGAGAGGGCTTTTTGATCTCTCAGCTAAAGGTAGTTCCAAATAGTGCCGAACTATAAGAGCACTGCTTGCTACAACTGAAGATGTAGAAGACATTTTCTTTTCTTCCAACCTACAATCGACCCATTCCCACAATTTCTTTCGCGCCAACTCTTTCTTATCAAGATTTTTAACATGAAGAGATTGATTTATTTCATCGTTTTCTTCAATCACTGGAATTTCTGTATTCAATCTGTGGGATTTCTTTTTTCCAAATTCTATTTCCTCTGTAACAAGTTTTTCTGCTTTTTCAGCATTTTCTTTGAGGCCAAATGAAGTTTTCATAAATCTGGGATCCAAGAATGTTGCTTTTGATGCAACTGTCGTAGTTTCCCATCCAGAAAACCTTCTTGATATAACTTCTACTAGTGAGGTTTTCAAAAACAAGCCTATACCTGTATCAGTTTGAATTGATTTTAATACATACTGGATGCTTCTTAGCAATGGGATAACCATAGACAGAGTTGGATAATTTTCTCCTGACAATTCCTCTGTCATTGTGTGTAGAGGTTGAAGAACTTGTGCACAATCATTTAACGACTGCCACTCAGAAGCATCAAGTGGTTCGGGAGCTTTAGGCATGCAAGACATTGCTGCTGATAATGGCTCTCTTATTTCCAACAAACGTTCAATCATGATCAAACTGGAATTCCATCTAGTGCTAACATCTTGCTTGACTTTCAATAAGGGTAGACTCATTTGCGATTGCAAATCTCTAAGTTTGTCTGCAGCCAAATTACTGGTCTTGAAATAAAGTGACTATGGATTTACATTTTTTTTTTTTTAATTTCCTTAAAAAATACAATTTTGTTCAATTGCATCAGTTACACACAAGTTTAATGTGTGTGCAACACATGGAATGTGGGTCTTTTTTAAATGCTCGGTCACAGCATTTTTAATGTTGGATCCATTGTCAGTAACAATGGCTATTATCTTATCAGAAATATTCCAATTTGAAAATGTTTCACCAAGAGAGTCTGCTATTGCTGCTCCTGTGTGACTCCCTGGAATTTCCTTTGTGTCGAGGACAAAATTTTTCTGTTCGCAACTATGTATAAAATGGCAAGTAATAGTTATGAAGGATTGATTGGAGTCAGAGGGCCATACGCTATGTCCGTTGTTATTCCTACATGGTCAGTTTGATCTATCATTGATCTCATATTTGTAGAAATTTCGTTACATATTTCAGGTATCAGTTTTTGTGTCAGTATTTTTCTTGATGGTAGTATGTACTGTGGCTGAAGAGCATGTGAATACTCCTTGAATCCTTCATTTTCCACTACGGACAGAGGTTGTAAATCCCTACCTATCATTTTAACAAGTGCCCTGTCAATAAACAGTTTGTCACGGTCAGTAAGGTCTGCGCTTTTCGTAAACAGTTTTAGTTGCCTAGATCGTTTTCTAGGAGGCCCATCTGATTTAGTACCATTTGAATCTTTATTTCCAATTTGTTCCGTAATTTGATTTAAACTACAGCTCTTACCAGAGGACGATTGAAGTACAATCACCGGGGTGGCAGATTCTTCTCCAGTTTTAGGTGTAACGTTTTCCACAATATCAGCACTGTCATGAGAACTCTCACCACATAACACTGTAGGGTGCCTACTCTTAAGGTGTAACATCATGTTACTTGTATTGTTAACACACTTAAGAATTTTTTTACATAATCCACAAACAACACAGTCCTTGTCTTTTCTCTCAAAATAGTTCCAAACTATTGATCTCTTCGGAGGCATTTTACTAATTTAAACTACAAACAATACAATAACACAATCCCTACCTATTCTAAACGTATACAATGTGTAACAAAAACACGTATGTAATTCCTTACACAAATAATTCATATAATGTCAGTACTCCACACACAAAAAACTCAAATAGCTAGTGATAGCGTACCGAACCGACTAGTCAACTACTGAAGATTGGCTGTTTTGTTTTATTCGCGACAGCAGAGTTCTTAGAAAATATTTCATGTCAAGACACGAAAAACTAGTCGACTAGTCACTAGTCGGTTGTAAAAAAGTAGTCGATAGTCCCATCACTAGACGCGACTAGTCCCGAGTAGAAGATTCTCCTCACTGACGCGACATGGGCAGGTCTATCCCCCTCTACCAGACAACCGGCATCCAATAAAGTTTTGTTTGAGCTACCATATCGCTCCTAGTGTACAGAGTGAGGAAACTCCTAGAACGATTTGAACCTATGACCAATAGAATGCGCAGCCTGCTGAAAAATACGAAAATGTGAGAATTATTCTCACAGGGGGACTAACGGCGGGTTAAAATAATGTACAACTCAACATAGGCTGTCATTAAAGATTTTTCTTATAACCCCCAACGGGCCGTCCCCCAAATGTGAAATCCAACCACAATGTACACAGAAACGTTGCTTACAATTTCCAGTAACAGTATACAAAATTTAGTTAGACGTATGGACAGGTATCGTACGTAATTCAATTATAGGACCATTTTTAATCGATGGAAATTTAAATGCCAACAAGTATCATGATACGACCCAAAATGAGATTGTCCCTGCTTTACAAGCTACTCTGGGCGCTGACTTCCAAACATGTTTCTTCCAACAAGACGGAGCACCGCTACACTAATGGTGTTCAGGTAAGGAAATCCAGTAACAGTATACAAAATGTTTTTGCGATATCTCTTGTCGTTTAAAAGTTATAAAGTCGTCCTAAGACTTAATGGTCACCCTGTATATTAAATTATTACAGTCATAGTGCACATCCACAAATATTTCAATAAGCCTTTCCTAAATTTCCGAGATACCTAAAGCGAACCGCTTCCCCAGTTATTGATGATGAGGACAGAACAAGGTAGGTGTCTTCCCTTAAAGCGAATAGTAAAGGATTATTAGTCGAAGGGGATGTACTGATGTGGCAGTGTCTTGCTGACGAAGCTGAGTGTGACTTAGCTACAGAGTGACGGTGTATCACCTGAAGAGCGTGTTGCCGGTGACGATCTGAGTGTGACTTAGCTACAGAGTGACGGTGTATCACCTGGAAGAGCGTGTTGCCGGTGACGAAGCTGAGTGTGACTTAGCTACAGAGTGACGGTGTATCACCTGGAAGAGCGTTTTGCCGGTGACGAAACTGAGTGTGACTTAGCTACAGAGTGACGGTGTATCACCTGGAAGAGCGTGTTGCCGGTGACGAAGCTGAGTGTGACTTAGCTACAGAGTGACGGTGTATCAAGTGGAAGAGCGTGTTGCCGGTGACGAAACTGAGTGTGACTTAGCTACAGAGTGACGGTGTATCAAGTGGAAGAGCGTGTTGCCGGTGACGATCTGAGTGTGACTTAGCTACAGAGTGACGGTGTATCACCTGGAAGAGCGTGTTGCCGGTGACGAAACTGCGGACGTAGTGACTGCCGAAGCTCTTGATGAACTCGATGACGCTGGCCGTGTCCCCTGGGGTGACCAGAGCCGCCTGTCTAGCTACAGCCTCGTGCAGCTCGGAGCTGTTCGGTGTCATGGCGGCGTCCTCCTGCACCCTGGAGGCTTCGCGGTGTCGGGCCAATCGCACCTGTGTGTTACAATCTTAGTTTCAGTTGCGTTTATACATTAATCTTATGGTACAATCTTCCAACTTTCTTATAAATAACAAGCAAGGTTGATAACTGCCCGATTTAAAAAGTCTTTTTACCATAATTTGTAGGACTAAATTTCGTACTTTGGTAATATCTAAAGGTAATTACTTTTGCAAGAGTTTTTATTATCGGGGACCTAAAAAACTACATTATTTCAAAGAACATACTCAATTGACTTTGGAGATTCTTGGAGCATTGGAAATATCTTCAACTAATACCGCAAGTGAATTACAAAACAAATTCCAATATTAATTTAAGTTAGCGAGGCATTTCCGAATCGAGGATTCTGGCAACATTCTCAGGCAACGTCACAAACGTCGCTGAAGTTGCAACTTTGTAGACTTTGTGAAGTTGCTTGACGATGGAATCCTCGTTTATGAAAGGCCTCGCAAAATTAAATTAATATTTGAATTTGTTTTGTAATGCACTAGTGGTATTAATTGACTTACTTGATGATCAATGACGATCGGTTCTTTTTGTGTCTTCAAAAAAGAATCGATGTTGGTGAGAAGGAGGCTATCTTGTACCTATATATTTGTTATTGACTATTTAATCAGGTAAATACATACGCGCATATTATAAATATGAAAAGTTAACGAGTGGTCACGTGATATGAGCTTAAATTCAGATACTATTTCCATGGATGTTTTTCTTTCTTCCACAGTTCAGGGTGGCTCCGAAGTTTTTGATAAATACTTTCCCGACCTCGAATTGACGTGATCTAAGGTAGGGAAATTTGAACGATCGGAGAGGGGTGTCTGAGGTCGAGAAAGTACCTATCAGAAATGCCCTGGACCATCAATCTGGGCTTCAGTGAACTGTGACATGTAGTTTTCACAGCAAGTCAAATAAAGTCCGTTTTCTTCTAATAATGTAGTTTTATAGGTTCCCGGTAATAAAAGCTCTTGCAAAAATAGTGGCCTCTAGATAATACCAAAGTACCCTACATGCTCCAACATTTTTTTTCTCTTACAGGATTTAACTAAAATTTATGGTTTGAGATACGATTATGTATTTAGCTTTGAAAACTTTAAATGATCGCTTTGAACGTTGTACAGAGAAATATGTAAACCATCAAGACCAATATTCATACCAAGTTTTATGATTCATCTTAAGTAGTTTCTGAGATACTTCTTCGTGAGCTTTTTGTAAAATATTACGTACAGACAGACGGAATACGGAGTGATTTAGACAGTTTTTGTTAGTTTTGATCTTTACAACAACCTCCTGAAGTTTGGTGTCCTACATAGGGTACATCCTATCTATCTATATATATATATACTTTATCCAAGGTACACAAAGGGGAACAGATGGTCTCGGAAAATTAGTTCTGCACAAGGAGGTATGAATTAGTCTATACGTAAACAAATTTAATTTTTTTTTAAAAGTTGAATAAACGACGTGGTTAATTGACACTATTCATCATGACAATTACATTCTTTGTGTTAAAATGATAAAACCTTTAAAGTGAATTATATAGATTAATAATTGTTCTTAAGGAAATAAAATTTTGTAATAAATACTAAACATGTCAATACTTTCTGGCTTCATTGTACATACAGCAAATTGTTCATAGTGATATCTTCTAATGTTTATTCTTAGACTAAAGTTTTATAATGGTTCTTTTTTTGGTTTTATTTAATTTTATTTGATTATATATATATATATATATATATATATATATATATAAGTAGATATGAATGTGGCGGTTCCTAGGACACTTTTGGGACAGTCAGAAAATCAATGTAAAATACTGTCCATTGAACCATAAACAAATCTGAGAAATCAAACAGGAAATCACGAATGTTAAATAACCGAATCTATAGCTGTTTTACTGTTCATTGTAGGCTTCTAATTTCTTAAGCTGTTTTAATGAAAAAATCCAGAAATCTTAATGAAAAATCTATAAACGGAAAAAATGAAATTTGCTAACAATCACTCGAGAAGTCGGGGAGAATGTGAGTCAAACCGCATTCTTTTCACGAGGTTCTTCATTTACTTTCTCCAAATGTACTATAAAATCATCAAAGATTTCAGGTTTAAAATCGTAGTCAAATTCAATGCCCAAATAGTGAAAGATTATAGGTAAAATCTTCTCATAATAAACGCGTGTATTTAAACCTACAAACCTAATGTATTCTTTGAAAAGGAAAATAATTTTTTCAACGGTTCCAAGAGATAAGTAAAAATTTTTATTCTGTTTTCTAAATTCTGTAACAAATTGTGTTTGTTTTTTACCTCCATATTGCAATTTTGTAAGCAGATTATTCAAATGTGTTAGTTTATTTCGAAATTTCTTAGGTTTAGGTCTTTCGTACAAAATTAAATTACAACCTCTACAAACTAAATATCTTTTATCGATAATTTCTCCTCTATTAGAACACTTGTAACAGTTGGCATTATACTCTTCCATTTTTACAAAAAGAATAAATGGAAGGTATGGAACTAACTCTGCCGAGATATAAATTTTTCAGCGCAAATGTTTATGTTTATATTTCAACTACCGAGATAAAAAGAAATGATTTTATTTTATTATTTAACTATTTAGGATATTTTGTCTATGATTACAAAGATTATTCCGGAAGAAATCGTGATTTTTCATCAGCGAAAGAGTATATTTTTAAAGTTTTAGAAGGAATGAAAGAGAACAATATGAACATCATTAACTACTGAATTTCTCTAATATCGTTCTTAATCACATCATAGGCTAAAAATTTCTCAGAAACCACAACCACATAACATGTCGAGTTTGTAACAGCATTTTGAAAATCCATATTGATAATTATATCGTTCTTTGAACCAGAAATATTTGTCAAACTCTTTGTTGTATCAATGACATAAATAGGTCTATTCGCTAAAAATTCTTTAGGATTGTAATACATTTCCATATTTTTGTAGTAAACTTTCTTAAAATCTTGATACATCTGATACATGATTCTGAAAAGACCTCCTGAAATGTTTAAATTTTGTAATTCATCTGGATAATAAGAAACCGTTCAATTTTACTCTGATATTTTTTACATTCAAACTATCAAACTTTGAAGGATTTTTCTCTTGATTATTCTGTCTATCTGTTTGAAAACCTATAATAACAAACTTAGGATTGAAGATATTTCTATAAATATTTGTGATATCGAACGAATAAGTTGTTCCGGAAATACCTTTTTGCTCAATACATTGCCAATCTAGAAAATTAAACATAATGTTTTGAGATTTTGTAATTTCATCAATCAACTGAATTTTACTCGTGGTTTTGTAATAAATCATCGGAACTCTAATGAAAAAACTCGTTAATTGTAATTTTGCCATCAACAGGCATAACATTTCCAGTTGCAGTCTTCAGAATCACATCATCGTCTTCAGCTCTTATGAAACTAATGTAAAATCCACCTTTATAGATTGGAAAATTTACATTTTCAAAGAATCCTAAGCCGAAATGTGCTAAATCACCGACCGCTTCAAATTGTCCAAATTTAAAAGTTGATTCAAAACTGTTTGAAAATACATCACTTTTTGAATACGAAATAGTTCCTTTAATAGTGCTTAACTGACCACAGTTTTCGACTTCTTCTATCAATTTATTGTGTTTTCTTACTTCAATCTTAGAAAATAAAAACGGTATAAAAATTATCGATTAATCTAACATTATCAGTTCCAAGATATGCTTGACCATCTTGTTTTGTTAAAGTTCCAGAAATATAAAACTGGAAGTTAGACGAGCAAAAGTTATCTCCAAAATCAATATTAAACTCAGTTCTTTTATTCGGTTCATTCAAATGTTGTTTACTAATTGGATAGAAATTTTTAAACTCCGCCCTTTCAATATCACTAGCATATTTTCTGTAGTCCGCCATTTAATAAGAGAAAATTTAGAAATTTTAAACATCATGTATAAGAAAGATATCATTTTTTCATCGATCTAATGTACGTTTTTATAAGAAAAGATATAAATTTTAGTCATTTTTAATGATCTACTTCGTCATATTCGGGATTCTCTTCCTTAAATTTTGCGATCTCGGTCACATATTTCAATAAAATTTGCACAGGATAGTAACCGCTATCTATAATATTGTTCCAATCAACTGTATCTTTATTTTCATCCAAAAATTTTATACTCAAGTGTTGTTGATAGAGACAAAGAACAGACATATGATCTTTTAATTGATAATGTATATTTTCTTGAATGAACTCTGGGGATAGATTTTGATATTTTGCAATGTTATACCAATTCAATTTGTTTACGTATAATCTCATCATATCTTCGGATAATTCATATTTTTGAGAAATGTCATCCCAATGTTCTTTTTTCAAATCTCTTTCGTGTTGCATTATAAAAAGATCGAAAGCACTGTAATGTCCCGCCATCTCTATTTATTAAGAAAAAATTTCAAGTTTTTATAAATTGGCTCTTTTTAGCGTTACATTCAGCACATTTTCCAGAAATTCTTTTAACTCCATTGATATTTGCATAGTATTTTATATCATTTGTTGCAGTTTTTTCTTTACATCTCACACAATATATGAGCGCCATTTATTTAGGGAAAATTAGTCATCTTAGCCGCCTAATCTATTAAATCTGTTATCAATATTTTCCAAAATTATATTAAGATTTTCCTCGAACTTATTAATTTTTTCTTCTAATTTTTGAAATTTGACAGCATTAGAATCATTGTATTCAACAAATTTATGACCAATATTCTCAAAAGTTTTCGTAGCATCTAAACTAAACTTATCAAAAGACTCTTTAAAATTAGTAAGTTTTTCATTAATTTCACCAACATCGTCTACTGATCTTCTATTTCTGGCTTCTAACTTTTCATAGACTTCTGTTGTAAAATCTTTAACATGCTGTTTATGATTCTCATAATTTTGTTTTAGTTCATTAAACATTTTAATAGGATCTTCTAATTGAATCATTACAACAACATCAAATGGATTAATTCCTTTACTAACACTGCTAATTCTTTTTCCTTTAAAATCTAAGGCATTTTTAAACATTCGGATCATGTAAATCAACAATATCGATGTTTTCTGATAATTTTAGAGGTTTTAAAAATTTGTTCTTTAACAACAACATCATGTTTGTCAATACCAGGTCGAAACACCGACAATTCTTTTTTTATTAGCCAAACTAACATAATTCTTTTCAACTTTGATCGCTTCAGTAATTTTATCAGCTTTTTCGATATGAGACATTAAATTGGTAAATAATTTTTTTACACCATCATCAACTTCTTTTTCCAATGTTTTTATTTTATCAGCAACTTCATTTGAACTCATGAAATTTGCAAGTTTGTTATCATATTCTGCTTTAAAATCTTCAATCTCGACAGCAAACATATCTGAATCTGGAAGGTTTTGTAATAAATTTTCTAACTTGTTATCAAACTCATTTCTCAAACTATCAAAATTCAAACTATTATCTACATTTTGAATAATTTGTGTACCAAATACGTCAAAAAATATTTTGTGAATCCATATTTATTAAGCAATAATTTGTTAACAACTTCTTTAAAATCTTTACCATTACTCAGTTCATTCAAAACAAAAACACATAAATGACCACAAATTGGGGGATCTTTATAGTCTTGAATCTGAGAATCATTGTAGTAGACGCTTGATTTTTTCAAATATTTAATCAATTCTATAGGTGGTTTGTCCTCAATTCTTCCATACGAATCAAAATAACATGCATTCTTATCATTTTTATAATAACAAATCCAATGCGTTCCACTTCCCATAATCGAGTCTAAATTCACAATTCCACATTCAAATTTCTTAACTTTTTCAGGTAATGTATCTCTCATGAAGATTCCTCTAAAATGTTTAATATTTTTGCAGATTTCTTCCAATTCCCCGAATGTTAAAGGTTTGATTTCAAATTTTTTTTAATGTTTGATTTCACGTAATTCAAAGTTTTTTCATCTAATCCAGATCCTGTAACATCTTCCAACTCTTTATCTAACCAATTTAAAATGTTTCGAACAATAGGAATCACATCCTTTTTAACGATTGGAGCAGCTTTACGAACATAAGGAACAACATTTTTAACAACTGGAATATTTTCTCCAAAATCTAATAAATCTTTCAAAAGTCCACCATTTTTAAGTTCTTTCAACTGATTATAAGAAAATTCTATTCTGGTTCCTTTATTGTTTTTCTTATGTTTTTCGAGTTTATTGTATTGTCTATTTGTTAAAAATATCTTATCTTCGCCATTTTTTAGTTGATCTATTTTAAATTGAATACTAACGGGTATTTTCTTCTTAAAAGCGGATTTTATTTTTTTCTTTCTGATTTTTGCTGAAATTTACATTCACCTCCATTTATATAGTTAAAATTTCAAGTTCTCTTCGATTCCCATTCCTAGTTTTCTCTTCAAAAACATTGCTCCAGCTGTTGGAAGCGCAACAAATCTTTCACCTAAACTAGCATCTTTTGATAAAAATCTATCCATTGCCTTATCTTGCAAAACTTTATCTGCGATATGTCTGGAATTTGTGTCTCTATGTTTTGCATAAAAAATATCGTGTTCCATAGCAGCTTGATCTAATTTATTTATACCAGGATCTCCTCTTTTTAGTCTTTTTTCGAGTTTTGTGCCAGGCCCCAGATACTGATAAGTTGGTACGTGTAATTCAAAAGGTAAATTGTTGATAAAATCATTCAAAAGTCCACTACCCTCAATCATAGATGAACTTATTGCCGGCAAAATTCGTTTTAAATATTTAATTCCATCAGGTTTTTCAATCATTTCATCAAGTTTGTTCGAAATAAAATCCTTAATCGCTTTCTTTTCATTCAAAAAATTGTTATTTCCAGCCTTCTCTTGAGCATAAATATAATTAATAATTCCATCGAGTTTTGTCAAATCGTTGATATATCTGTACTCAATCTTATTATCACTGTATTTTCTGACACCTGATCCTTCGATTCGTTTTTCCCAAATTGGTTTAATCAAATTGAGATATTTTTTACCTTTACTTGACTTTGGTTTCTTAGTTGATGGATCATTATTTTTGTAAATTGAATCAGATTTCCATAAAATTTCTGTATACTTTTTCAAGTCTTCTTCAGAATATAAACCGTCTTTTGGAACATCAGTGCCTGTTAATAATCTCCATAAACCCTGAGTACCTTCGTACATTTTTTCATTAATAACTATGTCATTATGCTCAAAATTCACGGGCAAATTTCCAATCATAAAACTTTTCTTTTTTTCTGTCCCAATACAAACCAAATTTATCATCCTTTGCTCTAGGAAGAAATTTTTTACCAATTTCACCAATTATTATATCCGTTGTTCCAGGACTTATTGGTTCAACTATGGTAGAGTCTTCAATGATTCGAGGTCTAAATGGTGTCGACGATGGTAATTTTGGCAATTCAAACTCAGATTCTGGTATCGAAATATCGGCAAACTGTCGTACAACTGGAACCAAATTCATTAAATTTTGATTATCGCTTAAAACATTTTCAATTTTGCCCTCAACATTTTTTATTGCAGAAGTTACAGGTTGATTAATTTTTTGAATAAATTCTTGTTCTTTTTCATCAATTCGAATCTGTTCTTTAAATTCTTTGATTAATTTCTTTTCTATTTGATCAAGTTTTTTTGCTTCTTCTGAAGTTACGTTCGCCATTTATTTAGGAAAATTTTGAAACGTGAACGTGAACGAGAACGAGAACGTGAACGAGAACGAGAACGTGAACGTGTAACGTAAAACGTGAACACGAAGCGTGAAAACGTGAACAGATTTACCGTTTTTCAGTTGTTTTTCATAATGTAAATAAAAAGTAAAGATAATGTAAAAATAATTGTAATAAATATTTTATCGAGTAAATTTGTCAGACCACTAAGCAGCATTTATATTAGAAAATTTATTCAAATATTTACCATTTTTAGGCTTCAAAGTTAGATTAATTGTTAAAAATCCGTAGTCTTCCTTCCAAATTTTATCACACAACTCAATAAAGTGGTTAAAACTCATATCAGATCCCACATAATTGTTGTAAATTTTTCTCGAATAGTGATCATCTTGCTTAAAAACACACAACATATTCAAATTATTTCTAATAACTTGTTTATCAACCTTTGAAAAGCATTGGGAAAGATAGATACAAGATATGTTTTTGTGACGAGACATTACGAAATATTCCTTAATAACGTCCTGATTTTCCAAAATACAATCATCAAAAACGATTAACGAATTGGGTTTACATTCGCTTAACGGAACTATGTCCTCAGAAGCATTATAAAAATGTGATATTTTTTTGTTTAAGTTCTTCTCAATATTTTTGAATCTTTGTTGTAATTTTTTGTATACGTCTTGTTCTAAAGATTTACTAAAAACATACAAATTGGAATAAGGAATCAACCTATTGTAGATTAAAATTCAATAATAAAGTTGTTTTTCCACATCCACTTGAACCAACAATTAACAATCTGATTGGTTGATCTTTCTTACTTTCTTCAAACGTTTGAAGTTTTATCTGATCTTTTTGCTTTAAAAATTTCTCCATTTAAATAGCGAAAATGAAGCTGTTCAAGTTGACTTCAGAAAGCTCTAAATTAGTTTTAAACTTGGAACATCCTATACACTTAGAGGAAGAATCTAATTATTTTATCGGTTTAAGCGGTTTTTATTCTGACAATTTTGTAATAAATATTAGTGAAAGTTTCTCTTTATTGTATAGGATTTAGTGAGAAGAACATAACAAAATATTATGGTTTAAACAAAGGATATTACACTTTCGATCAAATAAAAAATTCCCTTAAAAATTATCTGAAAACATTCAAACAATCAGATAAATCTTTAAACTTTGACGAAAACAAGTTTGAAATGCAAAAAAAATTATCTCTCTAATAAAATTCAAATAAAATCACCAGTAAGAATAATGTTTTCAGCAATTATAGTAGATTTATTAGGGTTTGTTCAAGAAACTATTGAGCCAAATCAGGTATATTTAGGAAATAAAACGCCAAAATTTAGACCGTTTGATGTAATTGAAGTACATTGTAATCTCGTTGAACCTAGTTTTGAAAATCATACCGAACATCTTCACAAAGAATCGGAAATTTTGTACACTTTCTTTCCAAATGTTGCTTATGGATCAAAAATTAGTGAAAAACCGAATGAAATAGACTATATTCCAATTAGAAAAAATATGAAAAGAATTCAAAAAATCGTCTTAACTGTTCAAGACTCTGAAGGAAATTTATTGAAAAATGAGAGTAAAACTACAATTTACTTAAGATTGTTGAAGCAACGGACATGAATCAAGGGGGTCTATTGAATAGACTACCTTTAAACTTTCAAGAAAAGACTAGAAGATATACATTTTCAAGGGTATCGAATCGCGACTCTTACAAAAAATTACATCCAGACACTATTTTCGACCTTTAAACTCAAAATAATAATTGCTCGTTAAATTTTTTTTCTATCTAAATGGAGTCAGTCATAGATCTAAGAAATAATCAACTTACATTCGATAACACGAATATCTTAACGATTGTAGACGAAAACAATGTGATCTGGTTTAAGGCTAAAGATGTTGCAGAAATTTTACAATATGAAAAATACTAGACAAGCTATCATAAATAATATTGATAATGACGAGAAAATAGCCTTTAAATATATAAATTTACAAGAGTCTATGCCATAGACCCTTTCAAAATCTTCATCCTGACACTATTTTCGTTAATGAATCTGGCCTTTATTCTCGAAATACAAATTACTAGTTAAATTTCTTTTCTATCTAAATGGAGTCAGTTGTGAATCTACTCAAATTCAATAATAAAGAAATTTTAACATTTGTTGACGAAAATAATGAATTTTGGTTTAAAGCAAAAGATATTGCAGAAATATTGGAATTTAAAAATACGATGAAAGCGATTAGAGATCACGTTAAAGACAAATATAAAAAAACTACGATAACATAGATTCAGAAGGGGGAACGAATCGTTCTTACCTTCAAACTTTCAAAAAAACACTATTTTCATTAATGAACCGGGCATATATTCTTTAATACTGAAATCTAAAATGAAGATTGCAGAAACGTTTCAAAATTTGGTTCAAAGCAAAAGATGTTGCAGAAATTTTAGAATATGAAAACACGAGGCAAGCTATCATAAATAATGTCGATAATGATGATAAAAAACAACTTTTGTATGTATAAATTACAGGAGTCTATCCCATAGACCCCGAGAAACAAGGGGCTATTCGAATGGCCCCTTAACAATCTTCATCCTGACACTGTTTTTATCAATGAATCTGGACTTTACGATGAAAATGTTTCTAAATTTTATTAAACTCTAGAATTATGATATTTTGTCTGTAAATGTTTTTGAAGATGAGGTAACCATTGAATGCTTCGTCCACACTCGCAAAGAGTCGGTTTCTTTTGACTTTTTTGAATAATTCTTTTAGCACAATCTTTACAATGTGCATGTTTTTTTATTTTTACTATAATGCCAATCGTAAAATTTGGAAATATCTTTAATTTCTTTACAAACGCAACATTTTTTCTCTTCTAACGTTAATTTTTCTATTTTATCGTATAATTCTCTGTTATATTTACTACGACAATCCTTACAATAATAGTATAATCCATCTTTTCTAGTCTTATCTTGAGAAAACTTCGTCAAATCTTTAAATTCTTGACACTTTATACATTTCTTTTCAGCCTCCATTTATATAGAAAAAATTAAAGCTTTGACTTTCTCAATTCATATTCATAAAACTTTCCGGTTATTTCTTCATTATTTAAATCTTTTATACTATAAGTTACAGGATCTGTGTTATTAATTTGATAAATCACAAAGATTTCTCTTGACCAATTGTTCTTATATTTGTTCGAAAATGTTTGTTTTTTACTAACAATTCTTACATGATCATTGACTTTAAATTTAGTTTTTTGTGTGAATTTCTGGTGGAATATACTTGAAAACGGTCTCTAATAACTCCTTTTCTGCATCTTTATCTACGTCTTTCGGTTTCATTTTTATTGTGCTGTGAACTGTATCGTTATAATTGTTTACGATTTTTTGAAGAATATCGATCCATTTAAAGTTTTTATTAATCTCAAAAATTACTTTCATTCTCTCATTTTGAGTTCTGTTATATCTCTCTACAATACTTGATTTCTCTTCATTTTCAGTATGATAAATCTTAATGTTGTATTTTCTCAAAACATCGTTAAATTCTTTATTTTTAAACTCTAAACCCTTATCTGTATGAAGTAGGTTAGGAGGTTTGTGATTGATCCTTATGGCATCTTTTACTATATCTTCGACAGCTTTTGAAACATCCTTGCCGTTTTTTTCTTTTGATAGCTCTTGACCAAGCATATTTTGAGAAAGTATCAATAACATTTAACATATACTTGAATCCATCATTTTGATCCGAATAGTTAGACATTATAACTAAATCTGCTGCCCATAAATCGTCAATTCCTAAAGTTATAATTTTTCTCTTTTTAAACTTTTTTCGTACTGGTGCATGAATTTCTCTAGCTTCAATCTCGATTTCTTCCTTATTCTTAGATTCTTTCTTTACTTGTTTTTCATTTGGATTCTTTATAAATTTACTCTTATTTGTCTTACATTTTGAACATTTTGCTGCAATTCTATACAATCCGTTTTGAGTTTGAACGATTTTTAGAATCTATATTTTTCGTTTTTTTCTTGCATTTGTGGCAGTGAATCAAATCATCTTCCATTTACATGTCAAAGTTTCCAAGTTTATTTAACTCATCTAATATATCAGATTTTCCTTCATGTTTATAGCCATAAGGTACTGTATCGATCTTATTTTCTAGGACAATTCTCTTATCATCTTTAGCGTTCAGTGCCAGTTTGTTTATGGTGATGGTATACAATTCATGTTTATAGCTTTTTATTACAGTCATCTCCCTAAATTCTTCTTTATCTTCGAACAAACATCTCTTCAAGTTTTCGATATTTATTGTTTTATTTACAACGCTTCTCTTAATTCCTTTACACCTAACTGGGTTTTTATCTAGATATTTGTACGAGTACATCTTAGACCTTAAACCACAAAATTCTTCTAAAACTTCGCTATTTAACTCATCTTTGAATTTCCCTATTACCTTCTTATTTTTAGTAGTGAAACATTCGTGATCTTTTGGATAATCACTTGTATCAAAGTCATCTATATTTTCTTTAATAATTTTAAAAGGATCTCGTTTCAATTCTAGGAAATAACTGTCTGTATCCATGTAACACAGATTCAAATCTGGATCAAACTTCTTTAATTTGTTGTAATAAAACTCGTACATTAGCAATTTTGAGAGGTCGAGAACTGAAAATCCTATGTAAATCGGTTTGTTAAATTTAACCTTTTGTTTGTACATGTGACTCGCTATACAGTTGTCGTCAAAGATGTTAAAGCATTTGAAATTTGTTTTCTTAGCTTGTTTCATTGAAAATTCTTCATTTCCAAGCTTAATATCACATCTGTTTCTCACATTTTCCATAGATTTTCCAAAAACTGAGTTGTTCATTAACTTGTAAAAGTCCTTCTCAAAGTCACTTGTAGCTTTGGTTCTCATGTTTGTGTTAAAATCAATGTAATCTTTCATAAAAGGCTTCTGATCGAATGCGATAACTCTATTCACATGTTTCAAAATCATACCTTGTTCCAGATAGAATTTCAAATTTCTTGAATGAACAACGTATTCAGTTTTATCCAGTAAAGTTGTGCAAAGTTTGTTTTTATAATGTTCGGGAGCAAGAGGTAAATCCTTGTGATGTTCATGTAAATTTGTTGGATATCCTAGATCAACTTCAAGAATATAGCCATAATCTTCGTCGCCAGTGAGTTCCAAAATTGTTTCTTGCCATTCTGCTGTTGTATATGTTTTCGGGTTCATCCACTTGATTTCGTTATATGGTAAATTTTTGCATGAGGCCATACCCATAAAGGTTGTTTGCATCGACGTACAACAGATAGTTTTCGGGCTTTGTCTTATCAAAATCTTTCAAATATTTGTTATTTGCTTTAACATATCGTTTAATACATTGAGAAATGCCTCCGCGAATACCTTTTTCGATCATCAAATACATATTATAATCGTTAATTAGCCGAAGCTCAATTTTCGTTAATTTTAACATTGCGTCCCATGCGAGACTGGGAGCTGTTAGATAGTGTGCCGGATCGAGTTTATAGCAATTTAGGCAAATGTTTCTGAAATTTTCGAATATATCGGCAAGCAATAAAACATCTTGGATGTTATAGAGATCAGAGTAATTTCCTAGATTTTTTCTCTTTTAATTTATTCCAAACAGCTAAATAATGTTGAAAATCTTTCTCAGATATGCTCTCATCTGTTAAAAGTGAATAGAAATCTTGAATTTTTAGCTCTTCTGTGTAATCAAGTTTTTCAATACTATCGATAAATTTCATAGGGAAATATTCCTTTTCCAGATAGAATTTTAAAGATTTCTTCTTCGTCATTTGGTTGTCTATCTAGAATTGCGTTCAATATTCGTCCATCTTGTATAAAATGATTTGTATGCTTGAAATCATCTTTTTTGAGGTTTTTAGCTAACTTTTCTATAGACGAGGCCATGAATCTGAACGTATCTACGAATGAAAACTTGATGAACTTTCTTGGTTTATCATCTTCAAACTCATACCCATATCCAGAATTTACAGAATAATTTATATATTTCTCATCGGTGTTTGCGATCAAATCAACATTACCATACTGTTTTGCCAATTCTTTTATGTACAAATGAGTATCGTAATTTGACATATTGTGACAGAAAACTGGAATATTTTGAGGAAATTTGAGATTCAGATTACAAGATAAATGAGCAGCACCTCGAAATTTACCTGTTAAATGACAATGATCTCGTACTTTTTTTCTTGTTTGATTATCAAAAACCCTCACATTCACAAATATGACAAAGACTGGAATTTTGGTACGCTAATTCTTCTTCTTCGGTCAATATCATAGGTTTTTTGTTCTTAGAATTATACTTTTTTAGCTATGTATTTTGATATTTTATTGAGCTCTTCAAACAATTTTGCAGGAACATTAGGCAAATCGTCTTCATTTTCGGCTCGATAACATATCGGTTTATACATGCGATTCGTCACATTTGACACTAAATATAGAGTAAAACCATAAGGAATGTGCTTCTGAATCTTGGTTGTAATCGATCTTTGTGGATTGTTCTTGCATGTCGGAATTTTTTCTAATATGCTCTCAAAATCCATATAAATAACGTAAGGATGAGAAAATTTCTTTTGATAATTAGTAAATGATGTTGTTTGACCTGGAAAGGGCATAATTGGCTTACAAACTTCGTGTTGCTTGCAAATTTCTAAATGATCTGTTAAATCTCCAGATTTGTAGAAATGGCTTAAACATCTTCTGCATAGAAATTTTTTGTGTTCATGCTTAGATAACTGAGAGAAAACGAGCTTATTTAAATCTGTTATCAAAACATAATGAGATTTGTCATCTTGTTTAACATACAATAAATCGATTTCTAACTCGGCATCATAAATTTCTGAAATTTGTAACGGAACAATATTAATTTTTTCATCATAAGTATAGATATTTATAGACATTTTTGGATATTTGTACTTGGAATTGGAGCTGCGTTTCTCGAATAATTGTATATCTTTCAAAGACATTGGATACTCGAAACCTGAAAATATCTCGTCATTTACAAATTTTTCATATTGTTTTACACGTTCAGGATGAAATTTTGATTTTTTCAATTGCACATCGGATAGAGTAAATAAAGCAATAGTCATCTTCATTTTTGATATTTACACAAGCTTTCTTTACCTTTATCTCTTGTGGTAAATCGATATATGATCCTGCGTTCATTATTTCGTGTTTATTAAGGCTCAAAATCAGTTGTTTACAGCGTTTTAATGTCCATCCAGAACCTCGATTTGGATGATTTGTCTGTTCTCGATGTGTTAATTTATTAAATTGTTTAGAAATAAAGTCGTTTACATCAAAGATCTCGTCTGCTTTTATAGTAAAGTACATTGGACAAGTTTGTGTTTCACCGTTCACTAAAGTTCGTTCGTATTCGCATTCTAAAGAGATATATCCTTTACTATTTTTCACAGTTTCTTGAAATTTTTTCGATTAAACTTTTAATTTCTGGGCGCAAAATAGAAAGATATTTGTAAATTGACATGAAATTGTCGTTCAAATTTGTTAAAATGTATTGCTTAAATAGACCGTGTATTGAGGATAAAACTTCTACATCAATGATATTTTCAGGTTTCTCATTAATCGTTTTATCAATTTCTTCGATCATTTCTGACTTAGTTTTGTCGTTAGTTTCGATAGCCAATTTTTCAGCTATTGAATGAATTTTTTCATCATTAAATAGATTGAGATCTTTTTTATTTTCCTTAAAATTTTTCTTTAGTTCACGCAATTTTTCTATATTATACATGTTTTGGTGATCGGCAATTTGATTTTCTTTAGCCCAAGTCCTCAAATAATTTAGTTCTTTTTCATAAATGTCTTTGTTTTTTAGATGATTTTTCGACTTATAATGACGGGTATAATGATGTTCGAAAATGTCTTTTTTGCAGTACGGGCAGGAATATCTTTTTCCTATCCATTTAAATAGGGAAAATTTGAATCTGCCAAGTTTTACTATTTAGTAAAATATCTTTTTATTAAGCTGAAAAAAAAGCAATAATTCAGTAGATTTCTAAGGATTTTTATCAAAATTTGATAAAAATTAGCACAATTTATGTAGAAACAGCGTTAAATGTTTCTATTTATATAGGAAAAATTTAAAGATTTTGATACAAATCAGCAGAATTTATGATTTAACAGCGTTAGATTCTTCTATTTATATAGGGAAAATTTGTATAACTCAGACTTTGAAAAGTGGAGAATTTTACTAGAATTTGACACAAATCAGCACAAATTGTAGTAAAACAGCTGTAGATTCTTCTATTTAGATAGGAAAAGAATTTATTTAGAGATTTTCTAAATTTCAAATTTTTAGTGATTTTTCGAGAAATTTCGTTCAAATTATCAACTTTTAAGCTAAAAATCCGCAATAATTAGAGATATTTCAGTAGATTTTCAGGATTTTTTTTTAAAAAAAAACTAGTATGTATGCACCTTAAGAGCTGTGGTTTTGACCCTAAAAACACGTTTTTAGGGTCAAAACCCCGTTTTTTTTTTGTGTATTTTGGAAGTATAGTGTTGATTTTTCACCTTAAAAGTGTAGAAGTATTAATTTTTTTCTATGTAAATGGCACTGTTACAAGAGTTGAATAAGGTTGGTGATTTAACATTCAAAGAATACAAGAAATTAATAGAATTAGAAGAAAATAAGAAATACAAAATTGTGAATTTGGAGAAAATGAAAGATAAATTCGGGTTTACAATAATTGCCGAGTTGGAAGATTGTAAAGTACACTTGCCAAACAGATTTTTGACTGTTTTGGATGAAAAAAAGATTAAAGAATTGGACAAAAATGAAAAATTACACTTGGTTGTTACTGGAAAGAAGACTATTAAAGATAAAGACTGTGTTACAATTAACTTCGTGGAATAAAGATTTCGAAGATTTCTGGATTTTTTCATTAAAACAGCTTATAAATTAGAAGCCTACAATGAACAGTAAAACAGATATAGATTCGGTTATTTAACATTCGTGATTTCCTGTTTGATTTCTCAGATTTGTTTATGGTTCAATGGACAGTATTTTACATTGATTTTCTGACTGTCCCAAAAGTGTCCTAGGACCGCCACATTCATATCTACTTATATATATATATATATATATATATATATATATATATATATATATATATATATATATTATTAATCTACATAATTTACTTTAAAGGTTTATCATTTTAACACAAAGAATGTACTGTAATTGTCATGATGAATAGTGTCAATTACCCACTTCGTTTATTTCAATTTATAAAAAATTATAATTTATTTGCGTATAGACTAATTCATACCTTTTTGTGCAGAACTAATTTTCCGAGACCATCTGTTCCCCTTTATGTACCTTGGATAAAGTATTCTTACTTGTTTTACATCTACGTTACTGAAACCACCCTCTACAGTGAGTACTGAATGTTACTGACCAGCACGTAGCTGTGGCGGCCAGTGACGTAAGATGCGTTTCAGTCCCAGGTTGCGGGCGACCGCCGAGGCCGGCCAGCTGCCGGTGAACGCCTGCCAGGGCCGATCCAGTCTCTCCACGGCAAAAGTCGCGGAAATACGCCTGTAGCAGCTGGCGGACGTTGTCACAGAACTCCATGTGGAAGTCGCCTTGTATCAGGGGGTTGGAAGCCACTTTGGCAGATAAGCTGAAAACATACCGTGTACAATCATTGGCTGAGCGTCTGCGAAGTCGCGGAAATACGCCTGTAGCAGTTGGCGGACGTTGTCACAGAACTCCATGTGGAAGTCGCCTTGTATCAGAGGGTTGGAAGCCACTTTGGCAGACAAGCTGAAACATACCGTGTACAATCATTGGCTGAGCGTCTGCGAAGTCGCGGAAATACGCCTGTAGCAGTTGGCGGACGTTGTCACAGAACTCCATGTGGAAGTCGCCTTGTATCAGGGGTTGGAAGCCACTTTGGCAGATAAGCTGAAACATACCGTGTTCAATCATTGGCTGAGCGTCTGCGAAGTCGCGGAAATACGCCTGTAGCAGTTGGCGGACGTTGTCACAGAACTCCATGTGGAAGTCGCCTTGTATCAGGGGGTTGGAAGCCACTTTGGCAGATAAGCTGAAACATACCGTGTACAATCATTGGCTGAGCGTCTGCGAAGTCGCGGAAATACGCCTGTAGCAGCTGGCGGACGTTGTCACAGAACTCCATGTGGAAGTCGCCTTGTATCAGGGGGTTGGAAGCCACTTTGGCAGATAAGCTGAAAACATACCGTGTACAATCATTGGCTGAGCGTCTGCGAAGTCGCGGAAATACGCCTGTAGCAGCTGGCGGACGTTGTCACAGAACTCCATGTGGAAGTCGCCTTGTATCAGGGGGTTGGAAGCCACTTTGGCAGATAAGCTGAAACATACCGTGTACAATCATTGGCTGAGCGTCTGCGAAGTCGCGGAAATACGCCTGTAGCAGTTGGCGGACGTTGTCACAGAACTCCATGTGGAAGTCGCCTTGTATCAGGGGGTTGGAAGCCACTTTGGCAGATAAGCTGAAACATACCGTGTTCAATCATTGGCTGAGCGTCTGCGAAGTCGCTGAAATGCACTTGCAACAGCTGGTGCATGTTGTCTCTCAATCTGCTTTGAGCCGTGGACGAGACAGCACCTCTGCTCTCCCAGCTTAGTACTCGCCCAACGAGAAGCTCTCTATAATGGACATGGAGGGATCTGCTCTACCGTTCCTTGATAGCAGGCCGACACATCCTAGGCAGCTTGCGATCGAAGTTGAATTATTGTCGCCCATAAAGGCCTCTCTGAACTGCCTCGCAGAGGCAACGGACCGGACTCATCCTGGGACCCCCCACTGAGACGCCGTTTTTCGATGATGACGCGGATTCTAGACATGCTGAACTTCACCCAACTGGAACGCCGATGGGCTAGCGGACAAGGGACTGGAGCTCAGCCAGCTTCTGCATGACATGGATATGGACGTCGCCCTTCTCCAGGAGACCCTTTTCAGATGGATGGATTACTTCAACGTCCCCAACTTTCAGATGCACCGCACTGAAAGGCAGCTGCAAGGTAAAGGACCCAGTGGCGGCACGGCAGTCCCGGAGAGTGACCCACCGCTTGCTGGCCGCAGTCCCTACTACAGGGATAGAATCCACTCGAGTCGCTGTCCACTACAACGGGGACGGAGCTGGATATCACTTCGCTCTACAACCCGCCTCGGAGGATGCTCCAGCCTCGCTGGCTTGATGACGTGCTTCGGCCTGATTCCCCTGCACTTGTAGCTGGGGATGTCAACTCCAAGCACCTAGACTGGAGATGCTGTAAGACCAACGCCACTGGCAGAAACCTCATAACGTCTCCTGGAGAACCGCAACCACATCCACCTACTATCCCAAGAGGAGCCCACCCACTACTACCATCATGGACGGTTCCTACTTTACGGACGTCATCGGTTCCAGTTCCTGACGGATAGGTATAGAACTCTCATCAGACCACGTGCCATTTGTATTCGACCTGCCAGACGACGGAGCGCCAGCCTACCCTCCGGCGCGACCCACCAAGGTCAACTGGCACAAGTACGCGAACCACCTCGCTGACAGATATCGGCCGTCACAAATCCCCGCCAAATCGCCGGACCAGATAGACCGACAAATACGTGAATTGTCTACCACCCTCCAGGAGGCTTTGGCCATCTCCTCATCCCCTCTCACACGGAGGAATCTCATCTCACCTCTACCTTAAGACCCGAAAGAGGAGATACGCCTACGCCGAAGACTGAAAAAGGGACTACTAGATGACTCGCTGTCCTCACGCCAAGTACATCTTCAACCACCAGGCCAGGAAATACTCTCGTCTCCTTCCCGAACACAGAGCGCCTGCGTAGGACGACTTCGTGAAGCACCAATCTGACGGTGGTGTCGGCGATATCTGTAGGATCTACAAAGCTCTGCAAGGGGAGAAGACCAACCGCCCACTTCACGTGGCATCGTCTATTCCCATAGTAACCGAGCGGAAGCTTTCGGCTACACCATAGGGAACCAATGCTCCCCACACGCAGACGTCCACGACGAGGACACTCGCGAGATGGTTGAAGCCTTCCTAGAGGGCTACGGACCAGACGACGAGCCACTTCCCTCCGTGCCAACACTCGAGGTAGAAGACCACATCCGATGCCTTCAGGCAAAGAAGGCTCCTGGCCCGGACTCCCTGAGAATGCTTGCTCTGAGGAATCTGTCCGCTTCACATGCATCTTCAATTCTTGCCAGCGTCTTGCACAGTTGCCGACCACCTGGAAGAATTCCAACGTGTAATGTTACATAACCCCGGCAAAGACCCTCGAGAGGAACATCCTGATTAGTTTCCCCAAGGATTTCTTCACCTCTATCAGGACCTCTAACAGTTTGGCTTCCTTAGTGGACACTCGAACACCCTGCAATTCAGCTGTGTTCACAACCACATCACCGGAGCGGCATAGAGGAGTCCTGATAGATGTCAGCAAAGTCTTCGACAGAGTGTGGCACGATGGCCTACTGTACAAACTTACCGAGACCCCGCTACCTTGCTGGATGTTCCGGCTACTCCGCAACTACCTCGACCAACGGACCTTCTCCGTTAGCTTTGCCCGATCCATTTCCACGTCAAGGCCAGTTTCCTCCGGTGTGCCAGAGGGTTCAGTTTTAGTCGCGATCCTGTACCTGAGGTACAACAATGACTTCCCTGTTTCTCCCAGAGTCCAGCTGTCCCTGTACGCCGACGACGCTCTCCTCACGGCCAGCTTCGCCAATCTGAGGATGGCCAGAGTTTACATGCAATGACAGCTGGATCTGCTAGAGCCATGGCTGACCAGGTGGCAGATCAAGGTCAAAGTTTAAAAAGTGTGAAGCCGTCAACTTCACAAGGACACAAAGACAAGCGAACCGCCGGCACCTGTCGCTCAACGGGGACAACATCCCTTGAAAGACGACAGTCAAGTACTTCGGAGTATTCCTGGACAGTCGACTGACACTGGCCCCACACGTCACGAGGATCTGCATTCTGGCAAGGAAAGGCTTCGCCAGCATCAGCATTCCGTTCCGCTCCACGAGACTGCTGACTAAGACGAAGGTATTGCTCTGCAAGGCCCTTATTCTAGCAGTGATATCCTACGCGGCCCCAGCATGGTACCATCTCACCTGCAAGTCCGCCAAGAATAAACTGCTCGCAGCCCAGAAAGTTTGCCTCCTGCGGGTCACTGGGTCCCCCTGGTTCGTGAGGAACTCCGTTGTTAGAACATCGTCCAACGTCCCTCCCATCAGAAACTTCGTGGGTGGACTTCTAGCATCCTTCGAAGAATCTGCAGACCTCGCCGTGCAAACACATAGGACAATTACGGGACCAGGAGGTCCCTCAGCTCCGTCTTCCAATAGACTATCAGAATTTCTGGACTTCACCGACACCTGAAAATCACACTCTACTGACAGGTAGTGAAAACTACTAAGGCTTTGAAAATTCCTTACTATCTCCTTCACAATTCGGGTTTCTTAAAGGTAAATCAACCACTCACGCGATAAATGATTTCCTTAATACCGCCTTCTCTTCTGTTGACTCTGGCAGTGATACTGCGGGCATTTTTTGTGATCTTTCCCGTGCCTTTGACACCGTCAACCATCAACGTCTCCTGGACAAGATGGAAAGGTACGGTGTCAGAGGCATCCCTCTAGAGTGGTTTCGTTCCTATCTTTCTGGTCGCTCTCAGTTTGTTGAGATCACCAACAAAGGGGGTAGGGGTAGGTCTGCTCTCTTACCGGTCAAGGTTGGTGTGCCGCAAGGCTCAATTCTTGGCCCTCTTTTATTTAATATATACGTGAATGACCTTAACTCATCTGTGAGGGGCCACTTGGTGCAATATGCGGACGACACCAGTGTACTTATTCAAGCTGACACAGCTCAATCTCTTTCCACCGAGCTGGCTTTTTCACTCAAGAGTCTTAGTTCTTGGTTTTCTGCTAACTATTTATTTCTCAATCCTGAAAAAACCTCAATAGTTCACTTTAGACCCCACAAGAATGAGAGTGCGTTAGTTACTCTCCTTGACAATATACCTATCGAGCATTCTTCAACGGTCTGCTTCCTGGGACTCCACATTGATTCCAGATTTGATTGGTCAAATCACATCAGTCATGTCTGTCAAAGACTTGGTGCCAGCATCTACTCTTTAAGGTACCTAACAAGTTTTCTGTCTAGAGATACCGTTAGGCTAGTGTACTTTGGTTACTTTGTGCCCATTTTAACATATGGATTGATTTTCTGGGGGACGGCTTCAGGTGGGTTGATCGGTAGGGTTTTCAAACTGCAGAAGAGGGCTGTTCGACTGATGTGTGGTCTGGGTCATCGTGAGAGCTGTCGGGAGGTTTTCTCTAGGGAAAGCATAATGACATTGCCATCACTTTATATATATTCGGTTGCCACATTTACATTTAAGAACCTTCAATCCTTCCCATCATTTAACCACGTGTATTCTACAAGAAACAGAGATGCTCTAATCATTCCGCAACACCATAAAAACACATTTAAAAAATCAATGTCATATATGGGCCCTAAAATCTTTAATGCTTTGCCTTCTAGTATCACAGCGTGCGAGACTGAGACGTCTTTTAAAAACAACGTAAAAAAATACCTAATAAGACAAGCATTCTACTCCATTAACGAACTGGTGAGCGGTGCTCCAGCCTAGTGGACGATATAGATAAGATAGGTTGTAGTTTAAGTTGTAATATTTTATGTTTTAAAACTGTTTTTAACTGTTATTTAAATGTGTGATGTTGTATTCTTCTGTTTAGTATTAATCGGTTTTATAATCTCTGACCATGTTCCATGCATGTCTCATGTCAATGAACAATAAAGAATTTGATTTGATTTGACCCTTAGCAAACATAGGGCAAAATCCAAACGGCAGAGGCCCTAACAGAAGTGGGAGACCAACCACCCCACAGTCACAGCGGACTGGATTGGTAATGACGCTATGCCAAATGGATGGATGTAGTGCACGATCATAGAACTCATTCTACAAGCGCATGTAGAAATGAAGTTTGGAGCAAAATTTAAAATGTTCATATGATACCTTGCGGTTAGTCAGACTACACGTGTTACTATGCACCAAGATATATTGTACTCAATCAGTACCAAATTGTCTATTCTACGATTTTCTCGTTGCCAACATGATTTAGAAATGTTAGCTAACGGAAAGCAAATCCCATGGAGTGACATGGATCATTATCAAACTAATTGTTCCCTATATAGAAGTGAAGATTAATGCAAAATTGCAAGTCTATAGGTCAGTTCATTCCCAAGATATCGTGCGAACAGACAAATGAAATTAGTTTTTAACTAACGCTCAGCCAATTATCTCACACGCTATGTTTCAGCTTGTCAGCCAAAGTGGCTTCCAACCCTCTGATACAAGGCGACTTCCACATGGAGTTCTGTGACAACGTCCCAATCCAGTCCGCTGTGACTGTGGGGTGGTTGGTCTCCCACTTCTGTTAGGGCCTCTGCCGTTTGGATTTTGCCCACCTCTGTTAAGGACTTCTTAATATAAAAAAAAAAACAAAAATGTTAAGTACCAGATGTAGATTTGTTTATTGCTTTTTCGGCGAGTCCTCTTCGAGTTTATTCCTAGTAATTGAGGCACTGAGAGCCAATATACATTGTATTAGTACACAACCTGGTTAATCTGGAAATCTATAGAGAATTTTTTCTTTGCGAAAAAGAGTTCGATGATCAGTCTTGCTAGTAGAGGTCGAAATGGTTTAAAGGGTTAACAATATGAAATGATAATTTTGTGAGACCATAGCTAGACTCACTTATAATTGTTAAACCAGCTTCACCTTACTATATACAGACCCTTTAGTGACAAATTTCAGTCTCTTCGTCTACTAGACTAACGATAATAAGTATTAAGTAATAAGTATTATCGAGGACAATAACATCGTTTAATATTTTAACCTTTTCGGTGCCAGCCCATTTCGATCTCCACTAGCAAGGTTGACAACCGATTTCTTCTCTAGGGATTATCCAGGTTGTGGCGCTTAAATATACTGACCCAGACAATACAAATGGGTTCTTAGGCTATAAAGTTGTTAGTTTTTGAGTGTTATTTATAGGGGTGACCAAATCAGAGCCTTTTAGTATTTTTATCGTACGTATAATGTTTTATTTAGGTGACAAACTTAACTTCACTAGTAGGTGTCGTACATCCTTTGCCAGCGAAAATATCTTTTTTACTAGTCCTTTATGAGAAACAAATAACAGGCTTGTTTAATCTTGTATACGTTTTTTCGCCCAATTCATAATCGCCCAGAGAAAATGCCTCTATAATTTGGACCTAAATTAATAAAAAATTTGTTCAAGGGAGGAATTTCCGATTTTTACGATTACATTTATTTGTTCTTGTATGTAGACCTACCTGCTTCTGACCGGAACGTTTTTGAAGACATCGACGATGGGCTCTCTGAAGACCCAACTTTGGTCGGTCTCGTTGCGTGGAACCACCTTCATGCTGATACTGAGGTAACCGTAGCGACCAAAAAGGTTGATGGCACCTCCCACACGGATCTGAGCGGCAGCAGGCAGCGTCAGCGAGGTCAGCACTACCAGCAGCACATTCAGCATCCTGGCCCCAGGCCACACCTACAGGGACAAAATACATGTGTCATTTCTTAATTGTAGGCTTAGATTTTCCACACGGATCTGGCAATAGCGGGTATTGCCAGCAAGGTCAACACTACCACATTCAGAATCGTTATTCTAGACCACACCTACAAAATCCGTTTGTATCACTTGTCAATCCTAGGCTCAGTTTTCCCACACGGATTCTATTATCAGCAGTCAATGACACCGTGGTCAGCACTAACTGGCAGTTAGTGCTCAGCATCTTGTCTGAGACTGCACTACAACAGAGTATCTCTATGTCTGTGTTCAATTATATTGATGGAAGTATATCAGGGTACTGAATTTATCAGTGGGTGAGTTATTCTAGGAATCAAGAACTCTCCCACATATTTTCGTTATTCACAGTATCATCACATTTGTGATTAGAAAAATTGTAAATATTAGATTCGGTAACATTGAAATAAATTAAGTTTAAATTTAAATATATATTTATTATTTCTAAAGAAAAGAATTTTCTTGTTTCCTCCGGAACGTTCCCGTGGTAAACTATAAAAAAAATTTCTTCACTTTAGTCGTAACTTGTGTGTTGATTTGGCAAATAGATTATCGACATAAACAGAAGTTTTTGTGTTAATGCCGTGTGGTGTATGAGCGACAAGAAGGTGTCATCATCATTCATGCCGCTTCTTTTCTCGCCCAACCTGGAAAGGGGTTAAGGCGCTCACTTTAACACGCTTGACTTTTAGATACTACGTTGAGGGTTTTTTTCTTTTGACAGTCCGGAGCCATCGAAGTCCGCACTGAAGGCCTGAGAAAATTAAAAGCGATAACGCTTATCATGTTTATATCGCAAGTCAAAACAAACATTATAACAAACGTGCTTATTCATAACCCGTAGATACAAAGTTTTCAGTGCAGATTAAATAGAATATTGTGCGGGGACATTCTGAAAAAGACCCGAGTTTTCTATGTTACTGTTTAATGTTGTGCGATCTAATTTAGTATTAGTTTGAAATTGTGGGTTTGCAATTTGAAATTTTGTTTAATTTTTAGAAGTTTTTATGGACATAATGAAAGATTAATAACTACTTAATAAGAATATACCTTTGAACATTTTTGTATTTTTATTGGTACAATGTACATTTCTAATTCGAAGAATCCATCTTCAGGTAATTTTTAAGGTTAAGCTTAAGGTTAATAAAATAAGTTCAAAAGTGTTAAAAGATAAAGTAAAAAGTAAAGTAACGTAGTGTTATTTTACCAGGCGTAGTTAGGGCTAAAAGCCCTCTCTAACACTTATCCTGGGGACCAACGGCTTAAAGGTAACTTCCGAACCACCATCATTGGCAAAAAAAAAACCAATGGAATAAAGGTGTATTCTTATTAGTTATATTAAAGACTTTTCGAGGCTACATTTCTAATAATAATAACTATTCTCTATTATTAATTATTTTCAATGTCTAGTTGTTGTAATTTTAAAATATTTACCAGCTGATGACCTTCAAGACAACTAAAAAAAACTATTCCTGGAAGTTGATTTCCACGTAACCGCACACTAACTACAGACGCCAACCGCAATTCTCGGAGCAAAATTCTAAGAAGCGCTCAATAATAACTGGGCAAAACATTTATATTTCTGCGGTTGCTTCCTATTATGCAAATTGGAATTCGTGAACGTCGCGTCGCAGTAAGTTTATTAGATTTTCCGATATCTCAGGCTACTACAATGGGCGTGTTTTCTAATTTGCGTTATCATGGTAATGTTAACTGCCTTATCAGTAATGATAGCACGAGGCGGCTAAACGCTATTACACAAATCATATGTCGGCAGCCGCGATAACCATATCAGCAGCAGCCGGGCCTTATCGCTTCCTTCACTAGAGATTAGTTCCCCTATAAATATAACCATCAATCATATTAAACAGACAGCGGTATTCATATTGCGTCATTATTCGTTTCCCGGGAAACGGATATTTCAGATTACTATCAATATTATGTATTAATCAAGTTTAATCAAGGTCTTTCAATCGAATAAACATGAATCGGAAACTTCAATAAGTATCGATTGACACTAACTCGGTTCACATCATATTTCGACACTATGAAACACATAATTTACTTAATAACATGGAACACTTAAATGTGATTGTTCGATTGTAAATTATATATATTTCCATAAATTATATATTAAGTATTTATATATATATATATATATATATAAATACATTAATATATATATATATATATATATATATATATATATATATATATATATATATATATATATATACTCGTATATAAAAAGGAGCAAGTACTTTTTGTGATTCAATGTTTATTATATATATATATATAAAGGTTAAGTTAATAAAAAAAAATAAACTAGCCCACATTTTGTCCCGTTCATGTCCAGTATTCACTGACATGGCAAAATTATTTATGTTATTGGAAGAATTTCTTAATTTAGTACTAAAAGCTTTTAGGTGCCCAAAATTATTATATTATAAAAAATATTTGAAATAGTTGGTATCAATCGAAAGCTCTTACACTCTAGATGTGCCTTTAGTAGATTTGAAATATATTTCGCTGGCTTCCAACGTTCCAATGTTAATCTTATGGGAATAATAGCAGCTACCCACAGCTTTGCACGCAATATAATTTTGAAAAACAAGAACACGTAGAGTATCTTCTTTTTTAAATGGCATTCCCAACAATCCTGAAATAAGGGGTAGTCACTGAAAGATATTGTACCTCTTTAGATTCAAGTTTTAAGATAGGACCCTGAAGTCGGAGGCTAAAACTGTTTGAACTATTTTAGACCAGTGTGGAGAAGTCCCTAGTCTAAATGGAGACTAAAATCGAAGTCGTTAGCTTTTCAGTTTGTAATGTTGCTCGCCGTAGTTTGTTTAAAATTCCAATAAAAACAAACCCAGGCAAAGAAAAGCTCATAATATGATATTTGTGTTATTGACTTTGAGAGATGAACAACAGCAAACATTTACCATTTCCTGCTTAAGTGTGTATAAATTGTTATACTAATTATTCTTGATTTTGACAGGTGATTAAATACACATTTACTATCTGCTGATGAAGCCGTCCATAAATATAGGGGATAATGGGGTGTTAAGGGAGTTTTCAGTACCAGTGGGGCGTAGCCCAGAGGGATTTTGAAATAGAAATAGACATATGTATTAACCAGGGTCCCTAACAATGTCCGTTGTAAATTTTAGTACTATCTGCCCAGTAGTGTTTGAGTAAAAAAGTGATTGAGTAAAACACACACACACACACATACCATTTATTATTTATATAATATTTGCTTAGTTTCTGAATCTACTAACCAACCTAATAAGAGCTTATTTATCTACGATGTATTTTACTCGTTTTAACTTAAATTTAAAACTATAATCTTGAGATTTATACTATCAAAAATGAGTCGAGTGACTTGAGGATTATAATAAATATTAGTTTTCGTACTTAACTCGTATAAAGCAAAACTAGTAGGAGTGTTTATGCAACATTTCTTACTATTTTGTTAAGTACTCTTATATCTCAGTGGTTGCTATTGAACCTTTCAAGGCCAGTGCACCAACCAGAGCCTTGAAGCTGGAGACCACATCCGCGTCTCGCTCAGCGCATAGGTCATAACAGTATAAATTTCTAGAAGCATATGGCACTTATTTTAGACTCTTGTGAGTTAAAGTTACTTTTTACTTACGGAACAAGATTCTGGGAGTAAAATTAGATAATAGGTACACTGCATATGTATTTTTCTTGAATTATATTTTAATATTATTACTGTACCATAAACTTATTGCCATCACTACACGTTACAAAATGTATAACCCTAAGTTCAAGGACTGAAATTGTGCACTTTTCCTCAGATGAGGGCATTTCTTGTGGCTCTTTAAGTCCATATTTTAGATTTCAATCCTCGAAATGTATTGTAATACATTTTGTAACCTATAACGATAGCGAATTTCCGAAGTCCTATTATCATTTCAAATTATCATTGTCAAAAACAAAGTTTAAACAAAGAATTAAGTTCCACGTAAAATAGTATTTAGTCCATTATTTCAACAGATACATTTTTTTTAATTAGATGGGTGAGATCTTTTTAATTTTTACCTAACGTCTTCTATAGTGGCCATAAGAAAAATACTTGTGTAGTATAAAATTGTCGGTTACCACTTCCCGATTTGCTTTACATAAACAACACTAAAAATAGTTTCCGACTGAAACCACGTCATTTTTTGTTTTTGTTTGATCAGCGTCTCGAAGTACTTTAAGCGATGATGCAATGTCAAGTAATCGCGAGACTTTCAGTCCTTGTTTGTCTCGTATCCTCGTCTTGTTCTCACGAGTTATAACACAACAATGCAGTTCCGTAATCATGAGTCTGAGCACTCCAGCAACTCCAGCACAAGAAACCCTAACTAACCGTACTCCTGCTGGAACAACACGTCCCGAGTCCAAAAGCCGAGGTCTATACTACTGTTTATAAACACAACCTAATTTTTCGTGAAATATATAACAAATTTCACCAAGAATATGTTTTTTTTTCTTTGTGTTCTTTGAAATGTAAGGACATAAAAAGCATAAAAATTATGAAAATATTATTTTTCTCGGGTCGCACTCTTCTTACTTTGACACATTGAAGCCTACTAGACATAAATTATAAGTATATCAGTGTCAAAGTCCATGGTTTAATGGACTACGATAACTCGCCAAATATGACTGTATTTTTTTGGATACGTAGTCGGATGACGCCGGCATAACTCATCAATGTGTGTTTCTGATGTTTTGGTTTTAGTAGATTAAGCTAAAAGAAATAAACGTAAAACTAGAAAAAATATATATCGATAATTTGTAAATCTTTGAACCTTTCCACTTCAATCCTAACAAAAAACATCTTGCTGCCTGATTTCCGTCGTACTCGGCACAGCAAACCTAGAGACGCACCTGCCAGCGTGGCGTGCTGAGGCCGGTACCTCTCTACCAGCAGTTACGTCTCTAGGTGTGTTGTGTGCCGAGTAAGACTGAGTCAGGCAGGCCAGCGTGGCGTGCTGAGCCGGTACCCCACTCCACCAGCAGTACGTCTCTAGGTGTGTTGTGCGAGTAAGACTGAGTCAGGCAGGCCCAGCGTGGCGTGCTGAGCCGGTACCTCCACCAGCAGTACGTCTCTAGGTGTGTTGTGCCGAGTAAGACTGAGTCAGGCAGGCCAGCGTGGCGTGCTGAGCCGGCACCTCCACCAGCAGTAATGTCTCTAGGTGTGTTGTGCC